>NC_080673.1:61447242-61750273 GCF_030445035.2 Dasypus novemcinctus
TAAAAAATGTTGCTGGGAGAAATGGATAGCCATACCCAAAAGAAAAAAAGAAGACCCCTAGCTCACATCTTATTCAAAAATTAATTCAAAATGTATCAAGCACCTAAATAAAATGACAACCATAAAACTCTTAGAAGAAAACACAGGAAAACATCTTCAAGATCTTGTGGTAAGCAGCAGTTTCTTAAACCTTACACCTGAAACACAAGCAACTTAAGAAAAAATAGATAAATGGAGCTTCCTCAAAATTCAACACTCTTGCACCAAAGGACTGTCAAAAGGATGAAAAGACAGTCGACTCAATGAGAGAAAATATTTGGCAATCGCATATCTGATAAGGGTTCAATATCCATGGTATATAAGAGATCATAAAAAAATAAAATGACAAACTACCTGATTAAGAGATGGGCAAAAGACTTGAAAAGACAATTGTCCAAAGAAGAAACACCAATGGCAGATAAACACATGAAAAAATGTTCAACATCACTAGTGATTAGGAAAATTCAAGTCAAAACTACAATGAAATTTTATTTCACACCTATTAGACTGACCATTATTAAAAAGTCAAAAAGCTATAATTGTGGAGAGGATGTGGAGACATAGGAACAGTTTTGCACGGTTGGTAGGAATGTAGAATGGTACAGCCACTGTGGAGGACTATTTGGAAGTTTGCAAGGAAGTTGAATATAGACTTGCCATGTGACTGGCAAAACCATTTTGAGGTATATATTCAGAACAACTGAGAGCAGAAACATGAACAGACATCTGCACACCAATGTTCATAGAAAAATTATTCAGGATTGCCAGAATTTGGAAAGAACACAGGTGTCCATCAATTGATGAATGGATAAAAAATTGTGGTGTGTGCACATAATGGAATATTATGCAGTGGTAAGAAGAAATGAAGTCATGAAGCATATGCCAACACAGATCAACATGGAGGACATTATATTGAAAGAAGCAAGCCAGACAGGAAAGGACAAATACTGTATGACTACACTATTATGAACCAAATAAATTGTGTAAACTCATGGAGTTAATAATTAGAATATAATTCTCCAGAAAATAGGATGGTAGAGAATGGAAAGCTAAGGGTTAATCTGTACAGAATTGGTAAGAAGGTTGTTTGTAAATCTTTGGAAGTGAATAGAAATGTTTAAAGCATATCATTATGTTTTTAACTAACCCTGCTGTTGAGTATGACAGTGATTGAAAGCAATAGTCTAAGGTCATGTATACTACTTAGAAGGAAACCTAAAAATTGCAATATAGGATTCTATAAGATAATAAGAGCTCATGTAAAACACAAATATAGGTGATATTGCATATATAAGACTGTTTTTACTAAATATAAATACAAATACACTAGAGAGAAGGAAAAAGAATTGCAACTGTGTACACCAGGTGAGGCACAGAGAGAATGAGAGGTGAAGAGGTTTGGTAGTTTATTTTTTGTTTATGATTATTGTTATTATTGGAATAATGAAAGTGTTCTAAGAATGATTGACATGATGAATGCACAAATATGTGATTATAGTGAGTACCATTGATTATATACTTTGGATGGATTTATGATTTGTTAATGTGTATCAAAAAATTTAATTGTTTTAAAAATATAATAAAAGCAAGAATTATGATTTAACATCACCAAAAAATGATCAAATTCTATACCTTAAACATGTTTAGTTCCTTGCATTTCAAGTTTATCTGAAAAGTTTGTGAAGGGGGGTTAATTGAAATTTTTCTTAGGACAAAATGAGATAAAATATTTAGATAGTATCATCAACATATCCCAAAAATAATATAGGCAAAACTTAAAAACAAAAAAAATGATAAGAGAAAACTTCTCATTAAATAGCTACATTAATAAAATATAAATAAATATGATAAATATATTTGTGCTGTTTAAGTTTTTCAAATAATGCCATATATTCTCTCCGGGGCTTACAGTTTTACAGATATAAACATATATTTTAATCAATTAAATACACAGTGCCTCTTTACCAACATCAATCTTCTCTCTTTATCTCTACCAATATTCTCTCTTCATCAGGAATCTAGAGGAGATTAAAACATTGATGTAACTTAATCAGTAGTGCTCATGCTTTTTTCACAGTGAGATTTTGTGGGTCTCTTGCTTAGGGTCATTTAAATCTTATTGAATTTATCATTTCTTACTGATATCTCTATTACAACACATGTAGGAGCTCTTTAATACCAGACTGACAATAAAATAATTAAGAATGACTAAGTCTGAAACTTGGAACAGCGTGGATAACCTATTCTCATAGCCACCTAAATATTTGTGGTTCATAGCTAATTTCTCAATAAGGAAGGATTTTAAAATTTCCTTAATATATCTACCTGTGCTTGGATCACATTTTCTGCTTTATCCTTCATCTTGTTTAATTATTATCATATGATTATTTTCTGTGCTTATTTTCATATGCATTGGGGAAAACACAAAATAAGCTCAATGAAACTTTTCTCCTTTCAAGACTAATAAGCTAAACACTCAGTACTTTCAGCCTCTGTCTGTAGCAGGTCAAAGTTAATTTTCAGTCAGTATTAATCACCTACTACATTGCTAGAAGTTCAGGTATCCCTGTTTCAATTTGATACTGCAAAACTTTCCAACATATGCAATATGGTAGTGCTAGAAAAACCCAGTATAAATTAAATAGTAAGGCATTGAACTTTACTTTAAAATGTTAGAAAAATTTAATGTAACTCTTGTTCACAAGTCAGGAGACATGCAAAGCTATGGATTTAACATGAATCAGATTTAATCCCACCAAAGAATGTATAATTATGCACTCCCTCACTAATTAACTAGACTCATTATCTATATCCTCACATCCAACATTATCTGTACCCTCATATCAGTCATTATCATGTCCATACCACCCTCAAGACTGCCTAGGCACAGGTGTCTCCATGTTTTAAGATTCACTGAGGAAGCAAAAAACTAATGAAATTTTCTGGATGCTCATTAGAAATGTCATCCAGATGATTAACTTTCTTTGTTTAAACATATATAAAAGCTGCAAGAAAAACACTTAACAGGAAGGCTAATTTGAGACTAGTTGCATCTCTAGTCTCCCTCTGCCAAGTAAAGTTACTTCTCTTCCTAGCCTAATCCAGCATGAGTGGGGACCCAGGGCCTGGGCACCCCTAAGTCCTCAGCACATAGCTGCCTGTGTGGCCTAGACATAAGCTAAAGGTTAATGTTACCCTCCCTGGTGGGGAAAGGATATATGGATGGAATCATAAACCATAATCTCCTCAGAGTGGTAAAATTGTATTCCTGCAATAACATCACTAGACCCCACATGTACTGTCACAGACCCTTAGTAGGAAGTCTATTCTCATACCTATGGAATGTCTTTGTTCTAAAACCCCTTATATCATCCCTCATTTTCCCATCTCTTTGCAGAGCACTATCTTCATTCTCAGGATAACGGCAACTGGAGACTCCTGTTTATAAGTTCATATAAAGCTTATGTCTGACTCAGGGCCAGGTGCAGTCTTTGGTCTCATGACAGCTCCAACCTGTGCCCTTCAGGAGTTGGGTTGGAACAGTGCATCTTACTGTTCTGCTGCGCTGAGCAAATGAGCACAGCCAAGTACTGCCCCAGGCCCCTTCAGTATGAATACAGCTTTTATGATGCCTCTGCAAAATAGCATCTGTAGCTCTTTGTGTCTGTATTTTTTCCCACTTAGACATGCTTGGCTTTCCTGTCTGTGACTTCATATATGCTGCTGCAATAAGTTTATTGTCCACCTTATCTTTCATCAGAAAAAGTTATTCCAAGTTGAACATTACATTCACAAAGTCCTTTTTTATTGAGAAGAGTACTCTAGCTCATTTATGATATGATACCATAAAGCAGATAGAAAATAAACCAGAAAAAGAAATATTTGCAGGAAAAAGTATAGTTTCTAATGTCTTAAGTTCTGTTTTGCATGATTTAAATTTTAAAAGATTATGAAACAAGTGAGTAGATATATCAAGAAGACATGTATTTTATTTTGAGCTCATTGGAAGGCTCCATTCACAAAATCTAGATAGACATGAAAAAAATCACACAGAAGTCATAGAACTAGATGAAGTCACTCAGTAGAAGAGAGTCTGACAGAGAAAAGAAAGGGAGGTTTTCTCTAAGGAACACTAATATTTAGAGGAGGTAAGTGGGGACTTAAAAAGTACACCCAAAGTCTACAGAAGAAAACTAAAAATATATGTCTTATACAAACCAGGGAAAGAAGTATTTCAGAAGGAGGTTATCATCTGTTTGGAATGCTCTTGACTATACCAATAAAATAACAGAAAAGGGCCATAGAGGAAATTGATGATCTTGTTAAATCAGGGGAAAACTAGAATTGAAGATAGGCTGAACTGTATTAAGAGTGAGAAATTGTAAAGAACAGTGTAAAAAACATACAAATTTTAACTTCTGTCATAATAAAGAGAAGAGAAACAGGGAAACCTAGAGGTGTATATGATTTTGATTTTTAGTATTTGTTTTCCATTTTACTATGGGAGATATTATAACATTATATCTTTGATTCATAGAAAGAAAAAGATTGGTGATGCAGGAGAAATAAAAACCTAAGGAAAGATGTTCTAAAAATTACTAAAGACGTTCCCTAGGTGGATTTGATTGATCTTTCATTCAAAATGGAGACTCATTATAAAAGGAATGACCTTGAAGATAAGAACAAACAATTAACAAGTTGGTTGGTTTGTTTTCTGTTGTTTATTTTTGAGGAAGACGATGTTTCATCTGATGACATATATATACATATTTTTTTCCTGTGAGAACATTGTACATTCATCATTAAGAGATTTATGGATGTCTAGGATATATGTGGAATTTATTAATCTGAAAAAATTTGTTTATGGGAAACATGACACCCAACCAAAGAAGTTTTAATTAGTGTATTACCTTACTTTGGAAGGAATTACTAGCATATGTTATAAGATGTCTAGAGGTAGGCAGTAGCAGGATTGGTTGATTTTGTGGTTTCAAAGTTTCTTTCCTTTCTATATTTCCACTGTCATTGCTAGTATACTGATTTCTATCTGCATGGTCACAAGATGGATGAAGCCGCTGCAGATACAACTTTCTCACATTCTCTTTATTAAAGGCACAATGAGCAATTTCTCTTTATATGTTCCTTTATTAATAGGAAGTATAAATAGAAATAAAACAAAATAAATTACTATGGCTAAGAGATTTAAAATGGTGTGAGAAGGTCATTCAGTGGAGGTTACTCTTATGTAAATCTTAGCCAGGTATCACAACTGCCAAAGTATGTAAAACCTCAAGCAACAATGTTCCTCAAAACTCTAAGGACATCTGGACACCATAAATAAACCACAAAATAAATGATTGAGTAAACTATCTAATTTGAAGGACTTTCAGAGCACCCCTTCACCAACCCAATATCCTCCAATCACAAACAACTTATATAGTCTTCTTCTTTTTTCTTGAAATCCATTGTCTGGAAGACCCCAGACAGGACAAAATTTTGGTTGCTACCTGAACCAGTGCTCCCTGATCTCCAATATGAAGACTCCAAACAAACACCTTTCTACCTTGCAGCTTAGATTATTATTTCTCTCAGTAGACAGAAAGAAACACGTCCCCTAAGCCCATTCATCAGATATCACTGTACATTTCATTGATCAGAATTAAATGACACCCCCAATCTTAAATCATTCATGGACAAAAGGGAATGCAATTGCTATGATTGGATTATCTGGGCACAATTTTCCAGAGCATTGTGAGACCTCATTCTCAAAATGAAGGTACTGACAGGAAAACAAAATGGCTCCTAGGCAGATAGTTGTTATTTCTACAAAAAGAATGAAGGAGAAAATGTGAAGGGTGTAGAAACTCATTTTGTTAGGAATGTTTAATTCGATACCAAGAAGTTCAGAATGCATATTTGAGTTATAGGAACATAAATTTAAAATTAAGCCAGCTTAGGTTTACCATTGCAATTATCAAAATTTGTAATTATAAGGTCTTTACAAAATATTTGTGCTTGTGGACTTACATTGTATTGCATTTATCTGTATTGAAGGTGCTTAATGTTGCCAGAATCTATTCACCTACAGAATTTACAAAATATAATGCTCCTCAGTAGAATAGGCATCAATATAGTTTATCATGATATCAATCTTATCCACATTGGAAAACCTATATATTAATCATATATGTCTTCTTCTCTATCATATGCATCTGCAAAAAGTATATCAATGAAGAGTGTTATGATGAATTTTTAATTTAATCTCAGCATAGCAGATTTCTTTACTAATCAATATGTTACAAATTGCAAAACAATAAAATGGAAAATAAGTATTCTATACACATTTCTAAAAATATCTTTAATGCTATTGTAACTGAGGGCTAAGAATGAACAAATAATTATGATTTCTGGAACATTATATGATGTTTTATATTATAATATAGTCAGAGGTTAAGAGTGAAAATTACTGAAGTTAGCTAGACTGATCTTACCTTTGTTAAAGGTTATTCCAAAAGTAGGCTTGTATATGCTTAATATTGTGATGGTAATTTAAGAGTGACCTTACCCTTCTTTATGGTTATCCCCAAATTAGGTTCACACTGTGTGATGGCACCCTGTGTGATGGCACCCAATCCACCTTCCTCTGTTTAATATTCATATGGAAAACCTTGTAATATGCTTTGCTCTGTATTATCCTACCCCAGAGCCTTGGGACACATTGGTTTGGTGCCCACCCCATCCCGTTGAGCTCCTTAATGTTAATGAAGGAACCTGTGTCAGCTCTACCCCAATTACTCATGATCATCTGATGTTATAAAATATTAGACTTTCTGCTGATACTGGCCATGAATGGGATCTGTGCATCTCTTCATGAACAACCAGCACTGTGTGTGTCAGACAATAAAAACTGCAGCCCTGCCCTTCATAACCATGGCAACCACTCCAGTTCTGGGAGGCCAATTAAAATATTCAGGAAGGATGCAAACTAAATATGTTAATTCAAGCCTACATGGAGTGTGAGAAATCTGTGTTAACTCAAGTTTATCTAGCACCCAAACAAAGCACCACCTGACTTTTCACTCCTACATTCTCTGTATAAAAAGAACCAAAAATCTTATTTGGGTTTCTCATTTTTGAACAGAAAAGCCCCCTGGACCCAGCCAGTCATAAATAAATTTTTTCCTTCCCCAAATTATTACTGAGTCCTGGCCTTCCAAACACAATTATTGAATCTCTCTGCTTCCACAATATTTGTGGGGGTCATCTTGGATGGCAACAAAGGCCAGAGGTGGGAGCACTTCACTACCTCTTCTGGATGTCTCTGAGGAAGTCAGGAGGACTCAGGTGAACCCCAAATCTGGGTGCCTCCTGGACTCCCTTCAGTCCAGAAAGATGATGTGGTCTCCATCACATCAGAAAGAATCAGATGCAACAAAAGGTTTAAATGAAAATTCTGGGAATGAAAAATTCTGAACATTAAAAAACGTAAGACTCCCTCATCAGGGCATAGTGTCAGGAAACCCTCACTTTAAATATTACAAGGGAAGACTGATCAACTTCGAAAAAGGAGACCTCAGTACCTCCAGAAATTCAGGGGGAAGCAATCTTCTCCAGGTCTGAAAGAAAAGAGAACAAAAAGCTTGATATTTAGGTTTAGCTAATTGCAGGTTGGCTTCTGGTTCCACCTTCACTAAGATAATGAAGGTTTGATTACAGTAGAAAAAGATGTTAATGGGTTTAAGTCTTAACGCACCCAGAAAAATTGGTCTGGATTTGGAAAATCTTGGTTACAGAAAAATTGATTAATTTCTGTAATAAAAGTTTGGTCTGGATATAAGTTGAACAGTAAAAAGGTTTAGCCAGAAACAAGTCTTTGTTTTGGTGCTGGATTGCAAATCAGCTTGCTTTGTAAACAGCAATGGTAAGCAAAATGTTTTGTTCACAGTTTCACATGAAGTTTCCCTCTTCCTAAAGTTGCAATCGTTGCTCAGGGGTGGCCATGCTGGATAAGAATTATAAGTCCGATTGATGGGCTTTGTGCTGCTGTCTGTGTCTGTTCAATGTCGGTGTGTGTTTTCATGCCTCCAGTTGGTAATGTTAATTATGTAATTGCAATAAATAGTAAACTTTGGTTAAGCTGGAGCCCTCACTTGCCATTGGCAAAGGAGTGGAATGATTGCAGTTTATAAAGCAGACCGTGGACTCTGAACGTACACGTGTTCAGAAATTCTCCACTTCCATGTCCACGCTTTGAACCCAACTTTATTAAATCTGGCCCCAGCAGGATGGGTAGGTCATAAAACAGTAGTTTAAATCATGGCCCTGCCAAATCAAAGGCCCCCAGGAAAGCACTGAGCCTGGGAAGCTTCTTTAAGCCATTTTAGCAGCCTGGAACTTGCCTGGCATTGCCTTCTCCCACCCTCTCCCCTAGGGGATGCATGGCAAAGGTAGAAAGCAGAGGGTTTACCACTCCCAGAGAGTCCATGCCTTAGTAAACCACAATCCTGTCTAACCATACCCAGTTGCCTGGGAGGGAGGAGGTGGAAAGGTGTTGGGCAGAGCCAGAATGCATGCAATGGAAGTACCTTTCCTCCAGGGAGGTCATAAACCAGTATACATTTGCATAATTAACCTCTGCCCATGTTTTTCCTTTCTGAATTTCTCTTTGCAAGTATGTGTTAAAATGCTTTAAAATGTTTTAAAAGCTATGAGACTGGTAGAGTGCCTTTGTCTAGCAAAAACCTGTTGCCTTGGAGACCCAAGGCCTGTTAGCTGAGACAATGAGCCTCTGATCACTTAATGGCCTTTTGATGGCTGGTTTAACTGGTAAACTGCCAAACAATAAAATCATTAAAGAAAAAAAAAACTGCAGAGGAAGAAAAAGTTTGGTTGGGCAACTTTATGCTAAATTTGGTCAGCCTGTCTCCCAATCTATGCTTAAATTTTATGTTTGACTCTTAACTTTGTCAGTTTGCTTGTGCCTAGAAAATAAAATTTAAAGCTCACCTGATACAAGCTGAATGACAGTAAAAAGTAACATGGAATTGAATTTTCAAATGCCAATACAGTCTTGCTGGTAAATTTAAAGCATAACTCATGAATAACATTTATTTAGTTACTGTAAAAGGTGAAAAAATACTGCACAGAATTGTTACTAAAAAAATTATTTTAATTGCATAATTAATAAATAAAGGTATCCAAACTAATATTAAGTAAAAACTTTCTAGAAACTAAGAATGAAAATCATTGTATAAGTACCTATATATATATATATAAATATATAAATTTATAACTGAAACTATTACAGCAGAGTAAATGTAGCCTAAATTTCAGCTATTGTAATAATAATCTTAAACTAACTTACCTGTTTATGGCTACTTCAATTTTATCTAGTTCTTACTATAATAATAGTAATTATAACTTAAACTTATAGTTATTTTATAACTAATTTCATCCCTAGACTTCAACCATTATGATAGTAATTATAAACTAAATTTGCCTTTGCTTATGATTACTGTGGGTCTGGTCCACCCCTTGCCTCTGCTTATGATTCTAAAGCAAGAAAAAATGTATCATAGCATTAGAGACATTTTGGTTATAAGCCATTAATTTTTTTAAAAAAAGCTACAATGGGGGGAGGGAAGACCACAAAACCCTAATCTGGAAAAGAAAAAAAGAAAAAAAAAGTCTTCAGTAAAGTTTCTCAAATATTGTTTTACAATTAAACTTGTATTATTAAAAAAAGGGGGGGGTTTAAATAACTAAGTGGTGTTTCTGTGTCAAACTATTCATGTCTGCCTATTTGCTCAAATTGTTAAAATTAAATATGCAGTTATATAAATAATAAGTATTCCTAAAACCCAAATTAGACTAAGTGGTATGGAAAAAAATTATATAAAATCTGAATATAAAAACTATTGAGAAAGATATAAAATCCTTATTAAATTATAATTGGAACAAATTAAGTATTGCTTTATATTTCGAAGCCTACAAGTCAGTATGCTTTTAAAATTATTCACAGTTTTAAAACTATCAAAGACAAAAGTTTTAAGCCCCTGTAAGGAAAAAGAAAACAACATTTTTTACATTTTTTGTTTAAACAATAATAATTTCAACTTATTTAGCTTGAGTATTATCTCTTTGGTTTGTGGGATACCAGGTTAATAAGTTAACATTATACATATTGAATCTTTAAAATAATAAAAGCTACAAATTCATGTTTAATAGAATTAAGTAAATTTCATTGGTTACTAATTGTAATCTAAGATAAATAAAAAACAAAGCTAAGTACCTAATACCATTATTATTACAATTTCTCTCTGGGGTTAACCAAGAACATAAAATAACTTAAAAAATATATGTGTATGTGTGTGTGTGTGTATACAGTTCCCCACCAACTTTAAAAAATGTTGCCACCTTTGCAGGCACCTAACCTTTTCTACCTCTGTGATCCAGTGTCCTCTTAAAAAACAAACAAACATGTATTCCAACATTCTAATTAAATTTATTTCTTTCAGAATAAGCATCTTATTAGCCATGTGAAAACTTCATCCAGCTTTAAACAGAATGCCAGGTCTGTCTTCCTCTAGTCAAAATAAAATAACAAAGTTTTTACACCTTCTCAGGTAGGGACTACAACCCATAGCCAGCAGGAAGTAGCTACAGAAAAAGGATCATCTCCCTACAGCACCCCTTTAAGATTAAAGGTGTAAACTCTCTAAAAAGAAGAGAAAAATTAATAAATGGATCTGAAACCTGGCAAGAAATCCACATAAGCACCAATAACCCCCAGGTTGGCTGCTGGGGGTTGCCCACCCTCAGGATTCTGCTGTCCAGGATGAGGACGGACTTCTTCTGGGAACAAGAAAAAACCCTGAATGTTACCCAGGGGCTTTGTCTTTAGGCCCTTACTGGGAAATCAATAAGTGGGATAATCAATGAGAACAACAAACAGCTGCCCACATAACTCCAGCAATAGTAATGCCTAAGCCTAGTATGTTAAGCTGGCATAAAAGGGGAATGATACAGGCTATGGGTGGGGGCTGTGTGTCTCTTCATAAATAACCTGCCCTGTGTGTGTCAGACAATAAAAACTGCAGCCCTGTCCTGTGTAGCCATGCCAACCACTCCAGTCCTGGAAAGCCAATTAAGTGATAAAGGCTCTATAAACTTTGAATATTCACGAAGGATGCAAATTAAATATGTTAATTCAAGCCTATCTGGAATGTGAGAAATATGTGTTAACTCAAGCTTATCTAACACCAAACAAAGCACCATTTGACTCTTCACTCCTACATTCTCTGTATAAAAAGAACCCAAAAATCTTATTTGGGGCTTGGGTTTTTGAACAGAAATGTCCCCCGAAACCAGCTGGTCATAAATAAGTTTCTTCCTTCCCAAAATTATTACTGAGTCCTGGCCTTCCATATACAATTATTGAATCTCTCTCCTTCCACAACACTGTGATCTGGGAGGCAGTTTTGAACCCTTAGGCCACTGTGCTCCTTTGCTAGTACAAACAAATAAACTGTTTCTCTATTTGAAACCCACATCTCACTAAATGGTTTTTAAAGTGCATCAGGAACTCCCATGGCCACTAAGAAAGGAACCTGCTATTACTTGCTGTCACTATTAGCAGATTAAGTGCCTATTAAATCTATTTGTAATATCAACTCACCAATATACATGAAGAATTGTATGATGTTAATTCTTTGTTGATATTTTTATGAACAGAAATACATTTTTTTTTTACTTTTGAGAAGTAGATGGAACATTTTCAATAGGTTTTAAAAGGGAAGTTCAGCACAAAGACATTAAATATTCACACAGTTATGAAAGATGGCTTTAAAAGTCCCTATTATATTTATTATATACTGAAGAAAAACAATTATGAAAGCCTGAACAAACTAAATTTTATAGATATAATTATTCAGGATCAGGGGAAATTGATGAAAATCAGTGAGATTTTTTTCTTCCAAACTAATTTTCTACTTACTATTAAGTTGCATTCAGTTATTAGCAACTCAATTCTCATCTCTTTTGATTACATCCTATTTTAAGACTTATGCAAATATTTTAATAGACCTGAGATTCCTCTTCTCATCCCCATTCTCAGGACAGCATCCATTAAGAGTCTGGTCAATCAAGCAGTAATGGACTTGATCTACTGTCATTTCTTTTTGTCCCATATGTCCCTCCCTATGTGATATTTCTATTGTGACATGGAAACACATCTTTTTTTAATTATTGAGAACTCAAGTCATTTTATAAGTAGAAAAATGCAGAAATCTTTGTGATATACCATGATAAATAGATTAAACAACATTCATTGCTTTCAGTGTTTTTGCTCCCTTCCCCCATATTTGTTCCCTTCCCCTATATTTCTGTGATTGGAATGGCCTCAGCTCTTCTGTTTCATGCTTTCCTAGCAACAATTTGCAAAGTCCATTTTTATTTTTAGTCATACGAAGAAATAATTATTGCATGGGAAGTGGTTAAAGAGCCCCTTTGACTTGCTAACAGTATATTATGGGTCACCTTTTCACTAAAAAGATTATTTTAGAGAGACTATCAGTGTAAAACCATACATTATTCTTTTGAGATGACAAAATATAATGAAACCACAATTTCATAATAAAGAAAATTATAAAGGCATAAATTAGTTGGTGGTGATATAAAGACTTCCATCAAAACTTGTGATCAATACTTTTGATCTTATCAATATTTAGAATCTGCTTTTTTATCTTTCTTTATGATGAAATCAGCCCAATATATATTACCTATCTGACCAGAAATTAGAAACACTGAGAGGAAACAGTGGAAACTAAATTTAGGTGCTGAAAAGTTTACAAATCTTGCTTACCTTGAGGTGCAAGGGTCATAAATTTAAGGACTGACAACATAAGGTGATCACAATGGCCACTTTTCTGATGGAGATCACTGAATATTTCCTGGCATTCTAAGAGACAATGTACTTTAATGTAGATTATATTGATTTACCTACAATAACAGTTTCCTCTTACCTTGCAATAACTAGGAGTAGATCAATACAATCTGCATTTCAGTACTTTATTTTACTGACTTCTTAATAGAGATGGTTTGAAAAATTTGATTAGAGGACAATATGCCCACACCTACTAATAAATGAGCTGCAAACAGGTAGGAGATTGGAACACAAAAATAAATCACTCTCTATTTTTAAATTCAAACAAAGGAATTCATGCTTCTGTAACCTAGAAATATTTCTGATGGTGATGTGCCCTTGTCAACATTGTCAGAATGTCTATGAAAGGCAACTTAGAAACTTCCACATCATGCTCTTAAGGCTATATATTATATGATTACATTAAAATAGAAGCAGCATAAAGCATTAACAATAAATGGAGAGCAAATTAGTCTTGTCTTGCTCTCTCTTTTAGTGATTATATTTCAATGACTAAAGAAACATTATTTCCAAGTTAATGGTAAAAATGTTCTTAACCCACTCAGTTTTTATGAACATTTTGGAGACCCCCAACATTATATTACATTATCAGTAGCGATACACAGTTTAAACCAGGTGTATTTTTTTTCTGCTATTATTATATTGGTCACAGATTAATGTATTATAAAGCTGAAGAATAAATTGGAGGTCAGTTTATAGACACAAGTTCACAAGGAGAGATATGTATTATAATCAGTATAAAGGCCTTATATTAATGTAGATCAATATAAGGGTCACTAAATAGCATATTTTTGCTATGTTTCTATTAATTTGCCTATGAAAAAAATTATGTCAGGAAGAACTATGAAGCCTAAGTTTATTAAACATTTGATTAAATTAACTTCAGAACAATATTTATAGATGATTTATATGCATATATGTGTGTATGAATATCATAAAAAAAGAGATAGTTTCTGTTCCTCAGTGGCAGTACCAGTTAAAATAAATTGCTTATATAATAAAAGTGAGCAAAGATACTTAATAAGCCTTTAAGATATCCTTGTCTAATGTAGTATGAAGGCATAAAAATTATCTATAATTTCTGCAACCTTCATCTACTCACTACATTTTTACATTCTTAAATATTCATCTCAATCCCTAACTCTTTTTCTCAAACCCATGTGTATATTTCTCTTTTTCAGATTCATATTATATTTATAGTACACATATTATTTTGATTTCATTTATTATGCAATTATTTCTCCTCCCAGGGAGATTATAAACTCTTTGAAATGATATATATATGTGGCATAAATAAATTCCCTACATCATGAATCTCTGGTCTTGTTTCACTGTAGAATTCTTATCCATTAAAGAATTAATAAAAATCTAATGAAGTTCAGTTCCAACATTTCCAATCTCCTGATCACTAAGTTCTAATCATAGGGATATTTTCAAGAACATTTCAAAATCTATTTTTATGAAAGTCAGAAATTGACATTTGCAAGAACATTTGTAGTTGGCATTCATGAGAATGCTTGTTAGACCATTTAAAAGTACATTTACAAGAGCATTTAAAGTTAAAAATAAATTTTAAGACCAAAGGCATGTTTTGTTTTTAAGTAAATAGGTTAAATTTTTATACATGCAAGTAGTCACATATATGTGAACAATTCATATGGGATGATAGAGAACCCAAAATTAGTTTTTCTTCACACTCAAGTTTTATTACAATTTCACATAGAAAAAATAGTATTATTGTTGTAGAAGATGAGAGAGGTTCAATTATTTGTGTATAGAAAGGCCAGGACTCAGGAATGATTTTGAGAAGGAAAAAAATGATTTATTGATGGCTGGCTGGACTTGGAAACTTTCTGTTTCAAACCCGAGCCTCAAACAAGATCTCTGAGTTTCTTTATACAAAGAGGAAGGGCCAAATGGTTCTTTTGTTTCAGTGCTCAATAGGCTTGACTTAGCATATATCTTCCACATCCTAGGTAAGCTTTTAGCATGACCTTCATACATTCTAGATAAGATTTTAGCACATTCAGTTTGCATTTTCCCTGGATATTTAAAGTTTTAGAGTTTGCATTGATAAATTGTTTCTCTGGGACTGGAGTCATTGCCGTGCTTACCAAGAAGGACTGCAGCCTCTTACTGTCTCACACCCACAGGTCAGGACACATACAGCTTAGGTTATCTACAAAGAGGTGAACAGCCTTCCACCAATAGCCCACATCATTTTCCTCCCTTATGCCAAAGCTTAACTTTGGCATAATTATTGTTGGAGTTATGTGGTGGGTGGCTGTTTGTTGTTTTGATTATTTTACTTATCAATTTTCAGTGAGAACCTAAAGACAAAGGTCCTGTTTTTAGAAGTTTTCATTCTGGACAGTAGAATTCTGGGGCAGGGTCCCCCCTACAGGTATCTTGGGGCCACCGGAGCTCAAGTGGATTTCCAGTCAGGCTCCAGATCCATCTGCTAATTTTATTTTACCCTTAAAGAGTTTACACCTTTGATCTTAAATGGGGTGCTGAAGGGAGATGATCTCTTTTCTGTAACTGCCTCCTACTCACCATGGGCTGTAGTCATTGCCTAAAAGGTGTAAAACTCTTATTTTATTTTAACTGGAGGAAGATGGATCTGGCATTCTGTACAAAGCTGGATGAAGTTTTCATATGGTTAATAAGATGTTCATTCAGAAAGAAACAAACTTAATTAAAATTTTAGAATGCCCATTTTTAAAAGAGGACATTGGATTACAGAGGTAGACAAGGTTAGTTGCCTATAAAAATGGCACCCCTTTTTAAAAACTGGTAGGAACAGTATATATATGTTATTTATTTTCAGAGAGAAATTGAAACAGATACTTAACTTTGTTTTGAAGATGCATTTCAGGTTGTTTAATGATTGGCATTCATGTGCTCTATTAGATGTTCCTGGTGAACTGGCACTTTTTGGGCAGTTGGTTTCATTCACGATTAGTGTACCAAGTTGGAAATTTTCTTAGTTTTAGCTGTGGGAATGATCAGAATTACAGGATAAAGTTTTTTTCATTTTGGTTTTAATTGTACAATTTCTGATAATTTTGACTGTCCAATAGGTAACCCATTACTAGCAAGCAAGGCTCATTTTTGCTACATGGTAGAGTACAGTAGAATAGTAAGTTGGCTGAGCCTGGCTAAGATTGCCACCATATTTTATAGACATGTTTATTAATTATTTAGAAAATGAAGTTAGCAGGAATTTAGCATATCTAATATACTTTTGTTCCTCATCCAGAGTAGAAAAGATAATGTTATAATTATTAGGCATATATTTAGTACAGGATAAAAGTACAGAACTTAATATTAATTAATATATTACTTAATTTATAAGGATTCTGAGTTGCAATTAGTAGTTTTAACTTTCAGGTTCATAATACTTCACATGTTATCTCTCCATGGGCACAGGCCATAATGCCAATTGTGTTTAAGTTTTACTTACAGTATCCTGGTAATTGTGGCTCTACTTAGCATGTTCTTCACACCGTGAGTAAGATGCAGCATCGTTTATCCTAGAGAGAGTTTTCAGTATTTCACTAACATGTTGCATAGTGCTCTCTGGCACTATGGAACAGTGCTAGTCTGGAGGTGATAACTATTGTATGCTTTGCTGTACCAAGTCATCATTGACTGCTGCAGGAGCTTGAAACTGCAACATAGTTTCCATTGACTTCAGGAGCAAAACCAGAGGCTGATATAGCAGATATTTCTATTTGAGGAGTCAGTGACCAGCCTAGTCAATAACTTACATGAAGAGGCAACCTGTAATGTATTCAAGGACTGGTTTGAATGCACAAGAAAGTTTGACAATGTTAAAGTTTATTCCTTGTTTTTATATATTTTAAACATTTTAATGCAACACATCATATATCAAATGACATTGTTTACTTATACAATTTTACCATGGAGATAACAGTAGGTATTTTACTTTAGTAATAGAGGGAAAAAGAAAAAACAATTTTTCATTGTTAAAATGAAAATGGAAGATTCCCAATAGAATCAAGATAACTCTTCATACTGTTTACTTAAATATGCACCTTGCAGTGGCCTTCAGACAGGTTTTATTATCATAAAGTTATTCGTTGCTATCAATACCAATCCAGGTTTTTAGTTAATAATAACTTCTAGAACTAGAACCATTTAAACATTTTCAGTTTGGAAGATGTTTTCACAAACTTTTTATAATTGACCACAACCACATAGACTAGTTACCTTACATTTAAATAAACTTATTAATAACAATTACCAACCAAAGAAGTTTACTCTATTTATTTTAGAGAACATATTTACAATTTTTTCTTTAGCTTAATTTCATTAACATGAACTTACAATTTTCATTACTCCAAAGATTTTGTATATATAATGTTAATTTATTTAATGGGTAATTTATAAACAAAGTGCAGTTACACTCAAGTTAAATAAAACTGAAACCATTATAGTCTATGCAAGGAACACTCTCCCCCCTTTCCCCATGGGAAGCCAAAACCTCTTTTTTTTAATAAGTTCTGAAAGCGTGAATGATTTTAAAAGCATGCTTACTACCAGGTTCCGAAACACATTACAATCATATAATTTGATTAATCATAATCCAGGAAAGATCTTTCCATAGCTTTTATGGACCTTCTTTTACTTACTGAAATTCAGCAACAGAACCACTAACCACACTTATTTTAAGGCTGTTAAAAGGTTTAAACTGGGAAATTACAGGGCAAACTGATTCTTAATTACCCAGCCTAGTAGATAGATTTAATCTGCTACACCTAGTCCTGCCCTCAAAGCTCTTGCAAAGAGAAGACCATTTCCCAGTAGTTCCTATAATCAGATTTTTATATCACCTTTCCATCCTGCTTAGTTTAATTTGGGATCCAGAAATATTTATTCACATATATAACTGCATATTTAATTTTTAATAATTTTAATAGAGTTCTATTAAGAATTTTCATTTGTTAATTTGATATTATCATCCTGATATATAAAGATATATACTGAGCAAATAGGCAGACACAAATAGAGTTAGACACAGAAACACAACTCACTGATGTTACTTATAGTTTGCATTATTTTATATACTGTTCAGCTTAATTTGGTTCAGAAATATATATTACTTATATAACTGCATATTCAACCCCAACAATTTGAGCAAATAAGCAGACATGAATAGTTTGACACAGAAACATAACTTAGTTACTTAAAACTTTCATTTTTACAAAATAAGTGTAAAACATTTCAAAGACTCCTGAAACTTTTTTTTAAATTTGGACTATGACCATGCAGTTTTGCACAAGAATTTTGTTTCTTAACTAATGGCTTGTAACCAAAATTTTCCCAATGCTTTAGCACAATTTTCTTTTGTTTCAGAACTTTATATTTTATCTTGAATTTAGCAGCATTTTGGATGAGCAACAAGACTAATCCTATGTATATTTATGAGGCTATTGAAGCCTCAGGGAGACTGGTTTCTCTCATGAATTGCCACTCTTAGGAACCCTGACAGTCAAAGCAGGAGACTTCCTTTATTTCCCAGTCCTTGGAGATAATAAAACTCCAGTGGTTGTTCAATCCCAAAGGTTAAGACTTTCACCAGGCCGCAATCCAGTTTACACTTGGAATCATGAAAGAAAACATAGCCACCAATACCAGTAGAACAGGAGATAGAAATGTCCCACATCTGCTTTTCCCTGGACCATAGAGGCAGAAGCTGCTATGAAATAACCATAAGCAAAGGCAAGGGGTGAGGCCAGGTTTGAAGTGACCACAAATGAAGGCAAGGTTAGCCCAGAATTTACACTTACAACAATAGGTTCAGGCCAAACTCACCCAGTTATAATTTCAGTTATTATCCTTCCGATGTTTTATAATATACATGCATTTATAAATGATCTTAACTCTTAGTTACAGTTTTCATTAAGTTTTCAACCTTAAGGTGAATTGGATACCTTTATTAATTAAGCTACAAGAATTTTATTAGTAATAATCCTGTGAAGTTCTGCCTTTTCCTAGTAATGGAACAAATTCTCATCTGTGAGTTTTGATTCACCAGCAAGACCATACTGGCATTTAAAGATTCATTTTCAGATTACCTTTTACCATGAATTCTTAGGCACCAGCAGCTGACAAAAGCCAAACACAGATTTTTTTCTGTACTTTTACAACCTTGATGTTCCCAGCCAGACCATTAAAAGGGTTATCAAGTGATTAGAGGTCTATTTTTTCAAGTGATAACCTCCTTTCTTTAGACAAGTTTACTGCTCTAAAACATTTCAAAGCATTTCTACACAGTCTCACAGAGAGAGAGAGATTCAGAAAAGCAGAAGAACTGGACAGAATGCAAATTTATTTTGGCCTTTGACACCCTAAGGAGGGAACTTTACTGCATTTATTTTGATCCTGCTTTTCATCTCCTTCACCTCCTCACTGCTTCCAGGCAGTCGGATTCACAGCAATCAAATAGGAATGCAGCTTATGAATAGAAGGCTTGGATTCACTGGAAAGGGGTAAGCTGCTCTCCCCTTCCCAGCTTTCCACCAAAATGGGCCGAAAGAACCTACTCAAATTCAGCACCCCTCCTGGGGGACCCAGCCACCCTAACTGGGGCAGCCCCAACAAACGTGGGTTCATGGGGCAGACTTGGACACAGATAATCCCTGAGTTCCTGGAAATGAGGCTGACCCAGGGAGGCAAAACAGCAGAGCATGTGCACACACACTCACACCATGGTTTTGTTTTGCAAACTACAATCAACTCATTTCACCAATGGCAAGAGAGGGTTCCAGCTCAACCAAATTCCACCACTTTACATAACCCTGCAACTCCCAACACCAGCAATGAGCTTACTCAGACCAAAGCACAAAACTCATCAATCTGGCCCACAAGTTTATGCATATCTTTTTCAGCATGGCTGCCCCTGCAGCCATTACAAACTTTAGAAAGAGAGAACACTTAACATTAACATTTGATATAAAGGAAATTCATTTTCAATTCAGCACCACAACAAAAGATTCCTGTTAGACCTTTTTCACTGTTTAACTTTACACCCAGACCAAGCTTCACTAGAAAAGCTGATTCATTTTCCTGTAACCAAGTATTTTTAAAAATCCAGACCAATTTCCAGGATGTTAAGACTCAAACCTATAAACATATTTTCTTATTATAATCAAGCCTCCACCCTTTCAGCAGAGATAAGACCAGCTAGCAGATTCTAACATGCAGTTAGACAAACCCAAAACACCAGGCTTTTCCCTTTTTTTGCCTCCTTTTTCCAGACCTAAAGAGAATGGTTTTCCCCCAAATTTCTGAAGGTACTAGGGTCTTCTCTTGGGAGGTGATCAGGCTCCCTCCCCAGCAATTAAAGCTCGGGTTTTTCCCAACTATGCTCCCCGGGGAAGTCTTACCTTCTTCTGCATCCAGAGTTCTCTTTCATTCCCAGAATCTTTCTCTTCAGACCTTCCATTGCCCTTGATTTTTTGTCAGGAAGATTCTGGTGGAGCCCATATCTTTTCTGGATTAAATTTAATCCAGGGGCGCCCAGATTTGGGGTTCACCAGAGTCTTCCCGGCTTCCTCAGGGATTTGGAAGGGGTAGTAATATGCTACCATCTCTAGCCTTTGTTTGAAATCTTGGGAGAGCCCCCAGAAATGTTGTAGAAGATGAGAGAGGTTCAATTATTTGTGTATAAAAAGACCAGGACTCAGGAATGATTTTGAGAAGGAAAAAAATGATTTATTGATAGCTGGACAGATTCAGGAGCTTTCTGTTTCAAACCCGAGCCTCGAACAAGGTCTTTGAGTTTCTTTTATACAGAGAGGAATGGCTAAATGGCTCTTTGTTTCAGTGCTAAATAGGCTTGAATTAGCATATATCTTCCACATCCTAGGTAAGCTTTTAGCATGGCCTTCATACATTCCAGATAAGCTTTTAGCACATTTGGTTTGCATTTTCCCTGAATATTTAAAGTTTCTAGAGTTTGCATTGATAAACTGTTTCTCTGGGACTGGAGTCCTGCTGTGGTCACCAAGGGCAGGGCTGCAGCCTCTTACTGTCCCACACCCACAGGTCAGGACATGTACAGCTTAGGCTATCTACCAAGAGATGAACAGCCTCCCACCCATAGCCCATTATCATTATCTTTACTTTTAGAATAATTCCTCATGGATTCAGCCAAATGAAATGTTGTACTAGAGATCATGTTTTTGAATTTATTTACCTGTTCTACTTTGGGTGGTTAAAAATATATCTCTTCATTTTATATTAAATCTCATTCACTGTTTGCCTCTTAACTTTTTTAGTGTGATTGCAAATATTCTTATACTTAGGTTTTTCAGGTACTCGGTTTATAGGTGATCAGACTTTAGGGAAATGATACAAAATAAATTATCTTAGGAGAATTTATCATGAATATGTCAAGGTATTAATTTTCAGAGGGACTTTATAATACTAAACTATACATAAGGGGTATAAACTTAGAACATTTGGAAGAAATAAGAATTTATACAATTTGTTAATGTCTGCATACCAAAAACAATTAGCAAGCTTTACATTAAATGGGGAAAAATTAGATATACTTTAGCGTTAGAAAAAGCACATGTATACTAGATCTTATTGCTATTGTTTGAAATAATACTAGACAGGCCATAAGATAATAGAAAAAAGACAGGAAGGGAATACTATTTCCATTATTTGGCAATAATATGATCATTCCTGTGAAAACAACAACAACAAAAAAAGAAACAAGGTACTCAAGTCATTAAGAGATTATGGACACTGAACCTGGGGTTGGCATATACTCAGGAGACTCGACTCTCTGGATTGGCCATGTGTCAGCTAGGCCCTGAGCCTCAGCAAAGTTGCAACTCCTACTCTCTGGCTCATTAGACTTACACAGGTCAGCTAATAGGGAGGTGAAGATGGTTTACCACCACACCAGGGAGTTGAGAGTGTCTACAACTGCAAGCAGGAGAATCACATCAATCAGTCAGGTGGGATCTAAGCCCCTTCTCAATTTAGGGGTGGAGTGGACTTCACCATCCCAGGGTCCACAGGATGAAGGAATAAAATATGGATTAGAGTGGACTTACTGGTATTCTACTGAAACTACTGTGACTCTAGCTATGGAAGAAATTGTATCATTGATGTGGATATAGTGTTCACGGTAGTTGCTGAGGGCAGGGAGAGGGAAGAAGAGATGTGATGTGACGGCATTTTTGGGACTTGGTTTTGTCCTAAATGATAGCGCAGAGACAGATGCTGGATGTTATATATCCTGCCATAATCCATGAATGGACTGGGGGAGAGTGTAAACTACAATGTAAGCTATAATCCATGTGGTGCAGTAGTGCTCCAAAATGTATTCACCAAATGCAATGAATGTGCCTCAATGATGAAAGGTTGTTGATGTGGGAGGAGTGGGGATGGGTGGGATGTGGGGTAGATGGCAGCCGCTTATAAAAAATACATTATTTTTAATGTAACATTATTTTGTGATCTATGTATCTTTAAAAAAAAAGAAAAAATATTGCACAAGTTTTTAAAAAGTAAGTAAAAAAAGAAGAGATTATGGGCATATTTGCACAAATACAAGCTATTTTTCTGCAACAGCAAAAAACAAAAAGAAAATGCAGTAAGACCTGCCATAGTATGGTAGAGTACAAATCATAAAATGAATAAAATTCATTATTGCATTATTACCAATTAATGAAATGACCTGACCAGTCTGAGTGGGCAGTCTACCAAGACTCAGAATCCAGTTGCTTGATGTAGATGGTTCAAGATGTGGCTTGACATCACTATGGGGAAGTTGTCTACTCTAACTTCAAATCAGATGAATATGACTCTTGTTACTATGGCATGCAGCAACTTCCAGAAGGAATATTAGCAAAAATTCAAGGAATAGCCACCTAGATATTTTCTGTATTTTCATTAAAATCCAGGAAAACTGGGCAGGGAGAATAGAGATAATTCAAGGAAGCAGTGTCCACCTTACTGGAGTTTTTAAACATTTCTCCAGGGCCATTACCATCTCCTCCATGTTCCCTTAACTCAATTGAAACATAATAATTTTAATGACTTTATCTTACCCTTTTTGTGAATGGCAAATGACAGGAGCATAAGGTAAGCCAACCATCTAAGGTTTTTTATTTGAATTTAATGCATTACCGTAGTGTTTACTGTATTAGAGAATATAATATCCAGTATACAACTCAAAATACAGATAAAATCTCTAATATAGTCGAGTAGTAACTGAACAAGTACAGGACAACATCACAGGGAAAAGTTTTTAACTCTGTAAATAAACTCCATAATAGTCCATTTAAAATCATGTGTGTAAATAAAGATTAAGAATATTAATGGATTAGATGGCTCATGTTGGTAGGAAATATCAACATTCTTCAAATTAATCTAGAAACGAAATGCAACCCCACACAAATTGTTATTAAAAAGACTAAAGATCCAAAAATAGGTAAATCAAGTTTGAAAAGGAATAAGCATGATGGGGGCTTGTTCTATTATTTACTACTACTACACAGAACAAAGCCACAAAATATAAACCAGTGGTTTAGAATAGAAAAATCAGATATGATCCATGTTTATATAGTATCATAACCTATGATATAGACATCATCAAAATCAACAAAAGAAGGGTATGTTTCATTTATGAGCTGAGAAAACTGGATAACTTCATCATACACTAAATAAAAATATGGACTCCAAATGGAGGACAAAATTGAAAAGTATCTTAGATAACTAAGCATAAGAAAGTACTTCTTTGTTTAAATAAGCTTTTTTATTTTTTTGAAAAAGATACTTAGATTACATAAATATTACATTAAAAAAGATAAGGGATTACCATATGCCCTGCTCCTAACCACTCTCACATTTTCCCACATTAACAACATCCTTCATTAGTGTGGCATATTTGTTACAATTGATGACCATATTTTGGAGCATTGTCACTAAACATGGATTACAGTTTATACTCCCTCCTGCACAATTTTGTAAAAAAGTACTTAAGAAAGAACTCCTTAAATAGAAGTCATGTAGCACAAATAGTAGAGAAATTGTGGATTTGTTTACATTCAAATTAGGATTGCTTTTGCACAAAAGACAAGAAGTAACAGGGAGTAACAGGGAGGTAATTGCCTGGGAAAAGATATTTATGATATGTCAAAAGAGGATATAATATTAAGCATATGCAATTAATTCTTGCAAATCAAAGAATATCACAAAAAATAAGCAAGGATATAGGCAGGCAAACCCCAAACTGGCCTAAAATTGGTTTGAGGGATTGGCTTGATTTATTATGGTGGTGGGTTGGAGTGAAGGCTCCCATGCATTAGTCGGGGCTTGCTTGGTTTGAACCTCCCACCAGCCTCAAAGACATAGCACCAGCATCTTAACTGCTTGTCCAGAGCCAGAGAAAAAAAGAAAGAGTAAAGCTTAAAAGCTGTCTATTAGGCATTTTTTAAAAAATTCACTCTTGATGTTTGACTGATTATTAGAATACACTATGTTTGATTTAACTGAATTTGAACTTGTTTAAGCCTGAGGCTGGTAAGAAAGCTGAGAATTCTGTTGAACGTCTTGTTCAAGAACCCAGCTTTTTGTATTCTGAGAAGTAAAATGAGCACCTTTGCCACTGTCAATAAAATCTAGAACTTCCAAGTGACTTTACTTAGCACTGGGGTTCAAATTACAATTATATCTGGGAATCCCACTACATTTAAGCCATGTACTCCCTATACTCTTAGGGGAGATACCAAATATAAAGTAGAAGACAAATAGTTACACCTCAACTTAACCATTCCAATTATTATTGCCTTGCTTAAATTCCCCATACTCAGAGCATGCATTGTTCTAAAATATTTGATAGTGAACATGGGCACTGATATAATGAATAATAAGTTTAAATTAAATTAATTCTTTGGAACTTGCAAAGAGACTTGAAAAAAACAGAATCTCATGGAACATCTCCCCCAGTTATAATAGTTTGTATGGTCCAATATAAATAGAAAAGGAAGTTCAAGGATACAAACCCATTTTACAAGGCCAATTAATTATTGAAACATCTAACTTAGATCGATTATATCTATAGCAGAGGCTCAGTAGAACTCAGCAAATGCAGTGTAAGACAGCACAGGTCCAACAAGCTAATGGGAAGGCTTCAGCTCAAAATGTTTGCCTTTCATCAGGCAACAAAGCCAGCTAGTGAACCAAAGCAAGAGAAGAGGCATCCCTGGTGGTTGTGGTCATCTTGTAATAAGCAGTCCTGCTCACAGCACCAACTGATGTTGTCACCCTGCAGACAGGGTGGACCCCTGCCTAAAACTCAGTTCAGATGTCAAGACTGGTGATGTCATATGCACACGAAAAGAATACGAGAAGTTTATCATTTATATAATAAGGTTTTGAAAGGAGAGCAGGGAGACTCCCAAACTGGTCTAAAAATGACTTGAGAGTTGAGGGAAAGTAGATTGGCTTGGATTTGTTACAGTGGTTGTAGGTAGAGCTGGAGAGAGGCTTCCTGCACACAGAAGGGGCCTGCATGATTTGGACCTCCTGCTCTTGGAAAAGGATAGAACACCCACGTTTTTCTTATCATCTTGCCCAGATGTTGGGTAAAGGGGAAAATGGAAGGTAAAGTTTAAAGTCTGTTAAAATAATAAAAAAGGGGACTTTATAGAAAAATATCATTTATATCTCTGTAAACACACATAGACAACAATATGCTTTTTCCAAAAAATAGGTACACATTCAACAAAAATGCAGTGGAAGACTATGAGGTGGAGGTGCCTGGGAATTAAGAGGAAAATAGAGAAGATTCATTTGGACATATGAAAATATTGTGACAGGAATAGAGAAGTATGAGTAATTCAACACTCTCCACAAGAGTTTTACAGTGGTTTAAAGTTGTATGCACTCCAGAAAAACATGTTCTAAATTTAATTCTTTCCTGTGTGTGTGAACCCATTGTAAGTAGAACCTTTTGAAAAGGCTACTTCAATTCAACTGTGGCCCACCTCAATCAGAATGAGTCTTAATCCTATTAATGGAGTCCTTTATATAAGGAATGAATTCAGACTGAGAGAGAAAGCCATGAGAAGTAAGAAGCCAAAATGGTACACTGAAGAGAACGAAAAACCAGGCAGCCATGTGCTTTGTCATGTGTCAAGCTAAAAACCAAAGGTCACCAGCAACCAATTCCAGAATATCACAGTCTTGGGGAGAAAGCATCACCTTGATGGTGCTTGATTTGGACATTCTCCTGACTTTGAAACCATAGCTAATAAATTCCCATTGCTTAAGTCAATCTATTTCATGGCATTTGCTTCAGCATACTAGGAAACTAAAATATTTTCTTGTTTTTGTTTTGTTTTTTACATTTTTGTGAAGAATTTGTAAGTTTCAAGTGTTGAGAACATTCATATGCAGTATATGGGAATCTTATTCCAGGAATCACAGTGTATACAAGGAACAAATTAATAATGTCAGAATTGGTTTTTGCATGTGCAATAGGATATTAGATTTCACAATAAAAGTAGCTACAATTGATTGAACAGGTACCATATTCTAAAATTTAATATGCATTATTTCATTTAATCAATCTTATGAAGAAATCAAAGAAAACTGAGGCAGCATATGAGAGTGTCAAAAAATTATATTAGAATTTGGATAATTATCTCTGCTCAATTGTAGAATCTTTGTTTCTATTGACAGTTATGACAGATAAACTATGTCTATCCCATGGAGAATGTTTCATAAGCCATGGCACTTTTATGTCCACAACTCTTTATTTCAGTATTCATAAAATGTCACTGAAAAATGGTACCACTTTTAGAAGGCCTTGAGTCTAAGAAGTGTGGTGATTATAATGTAGAAAGAAACCTTTTTCAATAAAAACATAAATGCAGATGCCTCCATTATTTTTCCTTTGACTATAAAATCCTTGGCAAAATATTATAGAATGTACCTAGAAGTTTAAATATCAAGTGAAATTTTATGTTATTTCATGCTTCTACAACTGGGTCTTGACTATAAAAAATTTAAGAAAAATAAAAATAGCATTTGCAAAATGAACAATTCTGCCATCATGGCACTCTCTTTTTAATGTCTAGAAAATGTCACTTGATTGCATTTTTATTTTTTTGCTCTTTTTCTGCCAGAATTGTAAAATGTCCAGATATCTGTATGATTCCTTAGTTCATTTCCTCCATATCTCTGGTCAACTATCACCATCTCAGGAAGGTCTTGCCCAATTACCATACATAAAATAAGAGCATCCTACCCTAACCCACTATTCTTTGCCTTCCCCTTGCCTTTTTACTCTTCTTACGATATATGAACATTCAGCATATTAATTATTTACTTGAATGTTTGTTTATTGTCTGTCTCTCCTTCTAAAATACAAGCTTCACTGAAGAAAGACCTTGTTTCAGTTTTGCTCACTTCACCTAAAAAAGTGCCTGACACATATCAGGCACTCAGAATATAATTTTGAATTAAGTTTGCATTTTCTATTTCTTTCCAAATTATACTTAGCCTGCATTTGAGTATATTTTTGGTGGTAAAAAAGAACAGGATTAATTTCATTGAATTAACTCTTTTGTTACCAGCAGCCAGACATTGATCCTTACAATACTATCTTAGGGCAGTAAATATTTGTTTAGTAATTGACTTATAAAGAAGATATTTTGAAGCATTAAAAACAATAATCTTTGTGAGCTTAAATATTCTCATAAAATATATTAGTGATGAAGTAACTTTGCATTCCAAAACATACTAATATTTATAAATGTAATTTGTGTCAGGAAATTTCCTGAATTCTATCTTCAAGTGTATATACTTCTCTTTGTATATTTATTATACTATTTTCCTATTTAAATATTTTTATTCTTCATTTGGAATATCTTTAGAAAAGGGAGGTTATTTTCCCTTTTTACTTCCAAAACGTTCACAGGAACTGTTCTTTATCTAGATATATTCACTTCAGCATCCTGGAGACTTTCCTTAGCAGGGTTTGTTATCAGGCCTATGTAACTTAAGAAAGTCTGGTCAATTCCCCAGCCTAAGGAGCTGGTTCCTTTTGGGTAGAAACCATTCTGATATCTATATGGTATAAACTAAACCCATCAATATTGTTATCAGTATTTAGGGAGAAAGTGTTTGAGGGGAAGGGTGTGGTTTCTGGACCTTTTTTTTCTTATACTCTTAACAAGTACATGAGGGAGAAATGGGCTCTTTTATTCCTGTAGACAATGTTGTGTTTGAATGGAGGATCTGAATTTTTTGTTGCCTTAAAATGACCAGAATAAGAACAAAATAAATGCAGGGAGCCAGGCAGAACTAAAAGAATGCAAAAAGGGGAGCTCAAGGCTTGGTCCAACCATGCTAGAAGCCACCATATTTCTGGAACTTCTCATTATGTGAAGCATTTCCTTAGTGTTTTACTGAGTTGAGTTACTACCATTATTTGCACCCAAAGCATTATAAATGATAAAAACAGAAAAACTTATCAATGAGGTAACAGATGTTAATGATAAAAAATAGATTTTTTTGTTTGATCAATTTAGTGTTGGTGTATTTGTGAAGATATGCTACCAAGTCTGCTTGTTGAACTGTAGATTATAGATCCATTTGGAAAGCAATTTGTATGTATGTTAAAAAAAACTGTACTTCAGATCCAGCAATCCCATTATGCAACACCTACCTACCATAAAGAAATGATCACATACACACTGTAATAAGAAAAATAGAAATAGTCAAGATTTTGCACTTAGAAAATGAGTAGATAAAAGTGAATGCTATTTTTTAAAACTGTTTTTCCTTTTTTATTTAATACTGACCACTTTATACTAATTTTCCCAAAGCTTCATTCTGTTTGAAATAGCTACTTGAAGGTAATAATATCTTTTGGCATGCAAAATAAGATTACCTAAGAGGTAAATAACTTCTTTGAGGGAAAAAAAGTCCAAGTTCTTTTTTCTCTGCCCTTAAGGATTTGGAGAGCCCGGCACAGCCCAGAGTACTCCTGTAATGTGGAGAATAAACCTCTGCCAAATATACCACTTAGGCCACTCTAAGGTGCTATCAATATTATGATTTAGGGTAAGTGAAGGAATATATTCTGCTTTTCTGGACAATAGAATTCAGGAAGAAAAAGATGAAGAGAGTGAGAAAGAAAAGTGAAATTATGAGAAGGAAATTAACACAACTTTTTCTCAGGGTTTTGGCTTCAAGGGTTAATAAAAATCCTTAAGAACCCCTTAGGTTAAGTGAATAAAGGGTTGCTGGAATTCTCAATCCATATACCCATCATCTCTTGCTTATTAATAGTCATACTCTGAATTGCATACCTGAGTGACTACATTCATTTGCCTGGGCAGTACAATCTGACAGAGAGAGGACCTTAGATTTTGCTCTCCTAAGTTACCCTCAGTTTGTTTGCATATTGGGCATTAAATTGAGAGTAAATGGCAGTCATGGACTTGCCATGCCTGGAAAGGGGAACTTGCAAAGAAGAAAAACATTGGACACCGGGGTCAATAGCTGGCTGGATGAAGCAGCATGTACCTAGGAGTTGGACTGAAGAAAGGACTTATAATCCTCTGATCAAGATGAGAGAAAATGATGACAAGTTATCTCTTTCTCCAATTTCATTTATGAGTATCTCCAGGCTTAAGAGCATCCAGGTACAAACAACAGTGATCCAGAGACCAGGGAAGGCACAAAAATTTATGTCCAGAGAACCTTTTCTTTCCTATCTCATGAGTTCACAAGAATATCTGTGAGACTGATTTTATCAAGCTAAAATGAATGCAATTTGATATGCATGCTTAAATTTTGGGCTACAAATTTAAACTTGACTGGACATTTTAAGGATCAGATAGAAGGTTATATCATATTTAGTCCACACGTCAAAATATTGTGTGTTCAGCATTTTGGAACAATTTCAAATGAGGTAGCTCTATATACACAGAGAAATATTCCTGAAGCATGCTATTAAGTGAAAAATAAATAGCAGAATAATTCAAGCAGCACCATATCTTTATGTAGAGAAACCCAATCATACCCATATAAAATGTAAATACATAGCAAAAATACTGGAAGGAAGTACTTACCTAGTTAATAGTGGATACCAACTGAGGAATGGAGAAAGGAGCAAAATCAAATGAGATTTAGCCTTGGTTCATATGTTTTAATTTCTTATAGGGAAAAATAGTTAATTACAGTACTTTTTCAAATGAAACATACTTTTTAAAGGGAAATAAATTTTGAATTATTAAAAAAGGATTGAGTCATTCAAAAGATTTGGGATTTTACAGTAATTATAATTCAATATAATGAATTAGCTACACCTCCATTTGAAATTTTGTTAAAACTAATTAAACAAATGTTTGTATTTATGTGAATTTTATTTTCACAAATAAATCCAAAGGCTTTTTAACTTCATTCAGTCTTACCTTGGTAAATCCTGAGCACAGAGAAAAGGAATATTTAGGCAGCTGATATCAATTTCTGAAACTTTAGCATGATGCTAAACTTATGGGTGCCCCAAAGATACTTTGATAATAACAATGTTGACTAGTATTCCTTTTCCAGGAACTGAATTAGTCACCTAATATGCACAATCTGATTTAAATTTTACATGCATCAACATTTTAATACATAGACATATATTATACTCCTTGTACAGATGAGGAAACAGAAATGCATAAGTTTGAAACTAATTTCACCAAAAGAGTATAGTTTGATAGAAATGGACATAGATTACCCTCAGATATTCTATTTTTATCTATGAGGTAAAGAGCCTGCTTTGATTTTTGGAATTCCTGAAATGTCCCTGTGACTCCATTCATTTTCTTGTCCCTATTTCCTTATTAACAGGGTGTTTATTGCATTGCAAATTTTCAGGAAGTGGGAGTTCTTCCTAAAGATTCAGTAGCTCAGCTTGTTACTTTATATCTTAATTATCTTCCTTGTATCTGTGCATCCTGAAGGGATTTTTGTACAATTGCAGAAGCTTCAGTACCATGGGCATGAATCATGCTTATAATATAGAATGCTAGATAGACATATTACCCCAAATCCCTAAGCTTATTTCCTCTTCAGAATGTTAAAATATAACAGAATCTTTAGGGTTCTGATGAGGTAGTTTTATATAAATTACCTACTTCCCCCTTTCTTGCAACATGATCCATCTATAATATTCTTAAGTCTTTCTATTACAGACAAACTCCCTCAGTAGAGGTTTTTAATTTGAATATATTAAAAGCATTTAAACACAAGTTTTATAGAATATAGTTTCTCCTGTCATTGAAGAGTACCATGCCCTCTTAACTGACTTGCAAATACTATTTAAAGAAGATAAAATGCATAAATACAATATATTCAAAATAATTGAAAAGACCAAGATATCATAAAAATAGTGAAACCATTAACATATAGATTAATCCCATCAAAGGGTGATATTTGATAGGATTTTCAATGTGATTCATGTATCATAAACTAAAAGAGCAGAAGCTTTACTTTCGAAAAACCTGTAATTCTGCAGTCACCCTTATTTTCTGACATAAGAAGTGTAATACGAACGTAATTTGCATGAATGCCAATTATTAGGATAAAAGGGAAGCTCATGGCGATTAAGAGATTATAGTCCTTTGAAAGGTATAATTAAATGGCAGAAAAGCTTCATTTCAGTAATTCCTAAGCTAAAAGAGTATGGATTTATTTTTATTTTGTATTATTCCAATAAATTAAAAGTATAAGAAAATGAACCCAATAAATTTCATAGTTGAATAATTGTATTATTTAGAAAGCATAAATTTTCTATCATTGACATAACTGATATGTATTGATTGTATATTTTATTTTTCCTCAAGACAATAATCATAAATAATTCTTGTCATTCCCAATACACTTCACAGTTAGTTTTCAAGGCCAGCCTCAATCTTCAAGTATGAATGAACTGCAAAATACATGTAGAAATAGACAAAAGAACGCTTTCCCTTAATAAATTGTGTTCAAATATTCGATATTTAGCCAGTTTGATTTATTTAAATAATTCAATTTAAATTAAAATCAAAATCCTTTGAAATCATCTAATTCTTCTTACAGTGACCCAGAATTTCATGAAGCCTCATCCAATTTTTCTTGTCAAATTTTGTCCAAAGGCAAGAGAAAGGAAATAACTTTGTCTTCAATAATTAGTAATCAGTTTCATAGCCAGAAGTAACAGCCTGATCCCATAACTCCCAATCTGGTGTTCTTCCTATCAAAATCCACTTAAATAAATGAGGAAAATTGCCTATGAAAATATTCACAAGAAAAGTGGGAATATGTTGGCTTAAAAAAGAAGTGGCTGAAAGGACACTTCTGAAATGTTAATATGTCACATGTCAAATGATTTCTAATAAGAGAATAATCAATTTCTTTCAACTTCCTGAAAAGTAAATATAGGAGGAATAGACTTTAAAATTGCAGACATACATTTCTATTTTTTATTTTTTTATGTTTAATTATTTTTTGTCTTTATTTTTTTAATATTACATTCAAAAAATATGAGGTCCCCATATACCCCCCACTTCCTTCACCCCATTTCTTCCCCCAAAAAAACAATCTCCTCCATCATCATGAGACATTCATTACATTTGGTGAATACATCTCTGAGTACTGCTGTACCTCATGGTCAATGGTACACATCATAGCCCTCACTCTCCCACAGTCCACCCAGTGGGCCATGGGAGGACATACGATGTCTGGTAACTATCCCTGCAGCACCACACAGAACAACTCCAAGTCCTGAAAATGCCCCCAAATCTCATCTCTTCTTCCCATTCCCTACCCCCAGCAGCCACGATGGCCACTTTCTCCACACCAATGCCACATTATCTTTGATTACTAATCACAGTAGTTCTTGAATAGAATATCAGTAAGTCTACTCTAATCCATACTCTATCCCTCCATCCTGTGGACCTTGGAATAGTTGTCAGTCCTCTAGAATTTGTATCCCTAAATTCTCATGACCCATTTTCATCCCACTGAAAATGAAATAAATTATTATTTTTACTCTGATAATTGAAAATAAAAAATATTTATATATATTTATTTGTTCTGTACTTTAAATATTTTGCTTAAATTTCTTTTTATTAATGAAAGCTTGGTGTTTCCCATAGAGAAAAAAATGACGAGGGAGTATAATAGAGGACAGAATATAAAATTATAGAAATGAAAAATATGAGGAACAAAATGGAAGCCTATTCATGAAACTAGGAAAATTATGCTCTCAAATTATTTCAGTATCTTCGACCTCTACTTCTTATACTAGAAATTGAATTATACACAATTATGTGAAAATTCAAGGACAAAATTGATGAATGGTATAAATTCATTCTCAAAATAGGAAGAACTTCCTTTTGGTGACATTTAAAAAATTTGTTGAATTATTACATACATAATAGCCTCCTCTGGTCCAACACCCTCTCACATTCTTTCATTCAATTCTCCAGTATCCAATGTTCAGATCTACCAGATCTTTAATCTGTTTTTAGTATTTTCTTTGCAGGGTGGAAATGTCTTTCTGAAAACTCTATTCCTCCATCCTGTGGACCTTAGAATGGTTGTGTCCACTCCACATCTATATTACTGCTGTACTATTATGCAAAACATCAAAATAACATTCCACACACACATCCAAAATTGAAACTGATTTAGAATATTTTTATGTTCAATATTTTTTTGAATGGAATGACCAAGACATTTTCTAAATTACAAAATTATATCATTATTCTAAACACTTAAGGATGATTATGAAGTAATGGAAGTTCATAATCAGATAAGTTTTACAGTCTTATCTGTTAAAAAAATAATAACAAATTCAACCTTGGAAAATAAAATACCATCATAGGGGAGGAACCATGATTCAAAGGATGTATCAAACCAAACCACAAAAATAATGCAATTTCCATATATTAAATTATGATAGTAACTGGAATATATTTTGTTTCTCTATTTTATTCCAAATCTATTATTTGTAAGGCAAGTTCTACCTTCATGTTTTTCACATGGTTCTATTTTTCAGAATTTTTGCACATGTTTAAACTTTTAAATTACATTTCCAATTCTGCCAACCGGATTTGTATTAAATTAATATATTAATTTTGGAATGAATAATAATTTTATTATATTAGCATATCATTCAAGAAGAATGAAGATATTTTAAGTTTTCTAGTTTGCTAATATCTTGATTTTAGGTATTCAACATATATTACATTTTTTCATATAGATTCTGTGCCTTTTTAAAAGATTAGCCCTATGTAATACATACATTTTTTCTATTTTAGGAACATTTTTTCCCATTTGTACTTTTTGGTATTGAATATTAAAAAAATTCTATTATTAATTTTACTACTTTAAAAGTGGTACCATTGACCTTTCAAAGTATAAAATTTATATCATTAGCATATAATGATAGTTTTATCTCTTCTTTTCCAATATTTGTTCCAGTTATTTCTTTCTTTTACATATAGAATTTGCTAAAAACTCCAAGAAAATTCTAATAACAATGGTGATAAAGGGTACTCTTGTTTTAATTAAAATGATTTCAGTGTTTCTCTATTTAAAATGATATTTTCTGTTCAGTTTTGTTACAAAGTCTTCATTGCATTTAAATAGCTTAACATCTGTGCTTATTTAGATCTTTTATTAGAAATGACACTTGAATTTTATTAAATGTCTTTTTTATCCTCTACTGATTTAATTATATTTTTTGTTGGCTTCATTTAATAATTTGGGAAAATTTCCAACTGTATATATAGATCTTTAATAATTCAGAGAACATTGCAATATGATGTTCTTAAAAGGTTAACTAAAATTCAGCTGTGAATGTTTGTTATGCTTTTTAACTTCAATTACCTCACCCACACTTTTTGTGATGATTAAATATCATGGCTTTACATTTATTAGGGAAATTTTGGCAATATTTTTTAAGAGAAAAGTATTCATTTCCATAGATTTTCTTTTTTTTTTTGCTATTATTATGTGTAGTTATCTCTTATATTTCTTTAATTTCCTTTCATTTTGGTTTACCTTTATTATTCTTTTCTAATTTTATCTATTTACCCTCTTTTTTTTATCATTAGGCTAATAAGAACTTTATGTACTTCAGTTATTGTTTCAAAAGATGTTTCTGCATTTATTTTTTCTCTGCTAATTTTTTATTTTCTACTTTATTAATTTCAGTTATTTTATTAATTCTACTTTCTTAACTTTATTTAAATTGTCCTTTTCTTAAATTCTTAGGATGATGATTTTTACTTTTTAGTACTTTCTTCCTTAATAAGTGTGCTTTTTATGAACGTGTGTACATGGCTGCAAATTAAATATGCATGTCTGTGTACAAGTGTGTTGGGGACATAGAGTTCCACATGCTTCTGGCAAGACTGCTATTTTATTATTCAACTTTGGCAGAGAAAGATCTGTGTATTTTAGTAACATTCCCCTCAGGTACAGCAGACAAATCTGTCCAACAGTGGTCTTGGGAGCCATTCTGGGTAAGTTATACAAAGATACTGTAGAGACCAGAGACTCTCCTCTTCTTGCAGAAGGAATGACTTTACCCAACCAAGTCTCCACAGGCTGCTAGGTATTCAGGAGTTGGGTAGCTGGCCTTCTCAGATAAATCCTACAAATAGCTGACAGTTAAATATGGATTTCTTGATGCCTAAAATCTGATGGTTTTCCCAACTACCAAGCTTTTTTTCACAATTGTCTAATAAAATGTGAGAAAAGGAAAAAGAAGTGTCACTCTCATGGAATGCAAACCCACAGAGCATATTCAGCCACCAGACCCCAGCACACCTCCTCATGAGGGCAATGGTCGGATAAGGACCTAGGCTTCTCTTCTTCCACTGACCATTGCAAACTGACTAATAATCCAAAAAATGAGGCAGGTTTGAGCCTGATTGCCTACTTCCCTAATGTACCACAACATTGTATCTCAAATACCTGTACTTTCCATTCATCACAATAATCACAATGCACCATTCAAATTATACAAATTTCTTCATTAAAATAAGTATAATGTACCATAAAAATAATGTGTGTGTTCCATCTATTTTAGTATGTTTTTGACTCACCAACCTTTTAAATGTATAAAATAATTAATGTGCAAGTATCATACACAGTTGTACTACATATTGTAGCAATAAACAATCAATTTCATCCTGGGAATAACACTGTTTGATATTTTAATGATTATTATTTTTAAAAATGTATAGTGAATTTGCTGTTGCAACAATTTGCTTTTGTAACAATTGATAGAGTAGAGCAATAGAGAGAAGTTTAAAAGTTTTTTTGAAATGATGGGTGCATGTACAGTTATGAGTCAAATACAGCTTTTTGATCTAGGAAGTCTTATAACTCATCTACACCACAAAAGGAACATGTTTTTCAGTGAGAAACTAAGCAAGATGGAATAATTCATCAAAGGCCATTTACCAAGAACAAAGTGGTCTCTAATTTCAGTTTTCTTGGTCTGATTTTGTTTTGTAGTGGAAAAAAAATGGTGCTGCCTTCATTCAGACTATGGCTTAAGTCCTAACTATTATACTCCAAATATTATTATATTATTATAAATATTATAAATTATATTAAGATAATGATATATAATTATATTATTATTATAACTATTCAACAGCTGAGTCACTGTCTCTTCATATTTAAATAGAAATAACGTTGAGACAAAAAGAACCTGGAAAGTACTTCACCTCTACAAGTTAACTTGGAAACAACAACTCATATTAGTTATTTATTTCTTCTATTTTTCTCAAAAATAAAAGGGAGTTAATAAATATTTTGGAAAATATGTGCCTCAAAAACTATCTATGTGTGTAAATTGAGTGGAAAGAAAGAGTCATAGCAGATTCACAAACTACTTAGAAAATATAACTATAGTCCTTTCTAGTCTGCTACTTGTCATTTATTCACTCTCTGGTATATTACTTAAATTCTGAAATTGAGAATCTCAATTCCATTAAATATTCTACCTAATTATGCCTGTTTTCTACTTCTATTTTCTAACAGCTCCTTCATATACTAATTTCTGTGTTTTTCAATCTATGAAATCTTACATTGTTTATGGATTTCCTTAAACTCTACATTTTATTAACTTACATACATTTCATGTTTCCATTGTCATTTTTAAATAATGAACCTTTTGCAGAGGCAGGAAACACACCTTAGCAATACATCAGTACAATGCCAAAGAATATACATAATACTAAACATGATTAAACATAATCCTTATAGAAGAAAGAGATGATGCTACTGTCTTGCCCTGTGGTAAGAAATTCAGCCAGGTGTCCTTTATTAAATGGAAAGCAGTCATTTTCCGTAGTTCATATGACATTTTGGGGTAAATGATGTGATATACTTTTATCTCCTGTCAAAGATCTTCATTTATTCCTTCTCCAACAATCTTAATTTTTTGCAGAATTGTAGTTTCTAACCTGTATCCTTTTCCTTCTCCCTGAAGAACTTTTAACATTTCTTGCAGAAAAGGTCTAGTGAATATGTATCCCTCAGCTTTTGTTTGTGTGAGAGTCTTTATTTCTCTTTCTCCTTTGAAGGATAATTTCACTGAATATAGAATTTCAATGATTTTTAACTTAAATATTTTAAATGCTTTACTACATTTGATACAGAGCAAAAATGGGTTTTTGTTTGCTTGCTTGCTTGTTTGTTTTTATTGATTGCTCAAGCAATGGAGCACAGTGGTCTCATGGCCCTAAACTGCCCTCTAGATCTGCAGAAATTCTAGTATTTATAACATCAGAATGCTAATGAGCAATTTGGGTGGAGTTTAAACAGGTTCTTTCATTAATAAACATTGAGGGTTGAGCCAGGTCAGGGGTGGATTCCCTTGGGAATGAGGAGTGAGTTACAAGGTTACAACCATTATCAGAGATCAAGGCATCCTGCAGAGGGCCATACCTAAAGGTTTTTCATATGAATATCAAAGAGAGGAAGGTATTTGATATCCCTTTTAATAGAAATGTTTATAACCAAAGCTAAAATCTGGATTAATCACTACAATGGCAGATTTTTATTTGGAAATGGTCACATAGAAAGGGTGAAGTCAGTCTAACGAGTTAAAATAATTTCAAATATTAATCCTTTGGGGTAATTTAAAAGAATTTTTACAATATAATCATAATTATTTGTTAATTCTTAACCTTCAATTACATATTCTTACTTGCATCATTTCAGATACCAAGTCTGCAGTAATTTTTTCCTAGTTCCTTTAATATTTTGGGTTCCGCCCTTACTCCTTTCCTTCCTACCCTCACCTCTGCTACATTCTAGCTTCTTTCAAGAATTACTCTTTATGCTTAATTTTCTGCAACTTGAATGTGATAGTACTAGGCATACTTTTCTTTCTTTATAATTTGGTGTTCTATGAGCTTCCTATAGCCGTGATTTGGTGTCTGTCATTATTTTGGAATGTTCTCATCCATCATTCCTTCAAATATTTCTTCTGCTCATTTCTTTTCCTTCTCAGGTATTCCAGTGACATGTGTGATACATATTTTGAAATAGTACAATTGTCCTTAGATGTTCTGTTCTGATTTTTTGTTCAATATTTTTTCCTCTTTGCATTTCAATTTGGTAAATTTCTATTCACCTATCTTCAAGCTGACTGATTTTTTTTTGGCCATGTCCAGTCTACTTTGAGCCTGACAAAGAATATCTTCAATCCTGCTGTGATCTCAAATAGAGGGGTAGGAATCTCTAGAGAGCATAGGCAGTGCCTAATAGGGGAGGACATGCTAGTATGTCAATCCCTCAATATTGCTGCAAGTAACTATGAATCCTGTTCTTCTTCAGTGTCCAGCAATGATTTAATCTTGCTGGTTAACGTGGGTCCTGAGGGGACGGGGAGGGAGGAATAGAACAGAAAGAACATGGGGCACTTTTGGGGTGATGGAATTGTTCTACATGATCTTGCAATGATGGATACAGACCATGTTAAGCTTTACCAAAATCTATAAAAGTGTACAGTCCAAAACATAAAATAATGTAAATGATTGAACATGGTTAGTAGCAACATTTCAATATTTGTACATCAATTTTAACAAACGTACCATCCACATGTAAAATGTTATTAATAAGGGAAAGGGAAAAAGGGGGAAGATTTATGAGAATCACCTATATTCTGAACATCACTTTTCTGTAACCTAAAGCTTCTTTGAAGACAAAATGAAAAAATAAGATGCTAGGGAAATAAATGGAAGAAAATATCACTGTACGTATAAGACAAAAGATCTTACAGTGATAAAAGACATGTCAAAATTTTTAAAATTTTATATTTTTTATATTTTTATTTTTTATTTCAAACTTTAAAAAATGTATTTTACTAATTATTTTTAAAACTATCATTATTATATAATTTTCCTATTATATTCAGTCATTTTGTTGACTTCAATTTTAAAGAAGTTTTAGATCACAGAAGGATTATCACTGTGGCAGGGGAGGACCAGAAATGGGGGATGTCAGAAATGGGTGATGCATGAGAGTATGTTCACCTGGGCCATAACTGTAGAGCATATACTTGTGCTCCAGTGCTCATGGGGCATTGTCATGGTGGGTGGAGATTCACATAATATCCTAAAGAAAGCAAATTCCCATCCTGGGAGCTCTCCCACATTCTAATGGAAGAGCAAGAATGCCCTGAGTACAGGGGTAGTGACTAATGTAGAAGGATGGGCCATTAACCGGCCCTTAATAGTGATAACTGTACTTATGAACCATTACTTTTGAAATTGAAACAGCCTAGTTATTATAGGGTGCTAAGAGTTATCTCCTGAGAACCTCCTTATTGCTCAAATCTGGCCTCTCTCTAAGCCAAACTCAACATATAAATGCATTACTTTCCTTGCAGTGTAGACCATGACTCCCTGGGATGAGCCTCCCTGGCACTGAGGGAGATTAGCAACCATTAACTAGCAATGCAACTGGAAAAAAGACCTTGAACAAAAAGGAGAAGGATAAAGACAAATGAGTTTATTGACTAAGAGACTTCAACGTGAGTTAGGAGGTCTTTCCAGAGGTTACGCTTATGCACATCTCAGCAGGATTTCATTGACCACCAAAGAAAATATTGCTTTCAATACCAGGGTTCCTGGGGACTCTGGAGACATCCAGACACTATAGGAAAGGCAGGTAGCTCAGGAGTTTGGCACCCTGCCAGTGGGCCCTACTTTGGAATTTATGCTCCCCAGTGTGACAGAATTGGACTCATTTGTTGTTTCCCTACACATGGCTTTCCTGATCTTTCCATTTGAACCTATAGCTAGTACTAGAGTTGATAGGTTTATGCCCATATAATTAAATCTTTTGGCTTTCCATGTGCCAGTCAGGCCCAATCTCAACAGAGTTGCAGCACCACTCTCCAGTTAATTGGACTCACCCAGGACAACTAACAAGAAGATAATGATGGACAATGACCATCTCAAGGAACAAAGAGTGTCTGCAACTGCAAGTAGGATAGTCCCATCCATCTGCCCCATGGACTCTAAGCCCCCTCTCAATTAGAGGCAAAGCAGGATACACCATCCCAAAATCTTCAGAATTGGGGAATGAATGATAGACTAGAGTACACTTACTGGTATTCTACTATAGATTTTTTTTGTTATTCTAACAATGGAAGAACTTTTATCATTGATGTGGAGGCAGTGGCCACTGGAAGTTCTGATGGGAGGAAAAGGGAAAAATAGGTGTAATTTGGGAGCATTTTTGGGACTTGGGAATTGTCCTGAATAACATTGCAATGACAGATACATGCCATTATCTTTCTTGTAATAACATAATAAAAATGTATGGGACAGAGTGTAAAGTACAATCTAAACTATAATCTATGCTTAGTGACAATGTTCCAAAATGTGCTCATGAATTGTAACAAAAATGTACCACACTAATGAAAGATGTTAATGCAGGAAAATGTGGGAGGGCTTGGGAGAAGGACATAAGGTAATCTTCTGTACTTTTTGTGTAACATTTATGTGATTTAAGTATCTTTGTTAAAAAAAATTTTAAAATATCTTTTTAAAAAAAGAAAGATTTAAAGTTACTTTAAATTCTAACATCTGTGTCATATCTGAGTCTGGTTCTGATGTGTGCTTTGTCTCTTCAGACAATCTTTTCTTTTGACTTTTAACCTTCTTTTTAACATTTTGTTGGAAGTCAGGCATGACATATCAGATGAGAGGAAATGTGATAAATGGGCCTTTTAGTGTGTAGTTTTATGCTAAGCTGGCAAGGATTTGGACTGTGTTTAATATTTGCTTTAGCTATGGGTACCTTAAGTTTCAAATTCCTCCAGTATACTTGAATTTCTCTCCTGTTGACTTTGAGTTTCCCTAACTACTATTCCTCAGAGAAAGTCTGTGTCTAGCAACTTGTTAGCCATCACCCACTGCTATTATACTGAAGCCCTGTTGGTGTGGTGCTAAGGACTAGGTAAGAAGAAGTGTTCTAAAATTTAATGATAAAGTCCCAGTCTTTCAGTGGACTTCTGTCCCTAAACTGTGACCTACACAAGTGTTCCTTAGCGCTCCCCACTCACCTGTTAAGTGAGACAGGAAAGCCAGAGGGTGCTGCAATGGGAGAAATGCCCTTTCTCAGAGGGATGAGGCTCTCCTAGTCTTTTCCTTGGAAAGTGGGCCTTTGTTATGGTGAAAGTTCTAGGGATATTTCACAATGATTACTTTTCTCTCCCACTTCCATAGTCTGGAAGAACCTTTTATCTTCATGGTGAGAAACTGATGGAGTCCCCCATTTAAAACCACAAAAACTTGGGCCCTCCCAAATCTGTGGCCCCCAGGAGTTTCACACTCTTATCCTGATCCACACTCAGAGTAAACCTATAGGAATTCATCAAAAATACCATTATGTGTTCTTGTCAGTACCTGACTCTAAAGAATTCTGTTGCAGTTAAGCAGATATCAGCTATAAATATCTGGATTCTCCTGTCTCTCCATATTTCAAGGTAGCAATATGCTTTGCAACCTCAATTTTCCAATGGAGCCAAGAAGAGTTGTTAATTTTCAGTTTGTTCAGATTTTCTTGTATGCCTGTTTAAATACTTATGTGTTTTTGTGTGTGCATTTGTGAATGTGCTTAACATAATATAGTATCACATTTAGGCCAAGAGTGGTGATCAATATCAGCATTAAAGTGTCTTCTTTGTCATTAAAAGGATCTAGTTTGTATAAAGTAAGAATTGCTCCTGACTTTCAAGGATGGAGCTGTGCACAAATTTGGCACTTGGATACAAGAAGTTATTGGTCCTCTCTGGCATTAGCCAGGATTAAGAGCAGTTAGGAGCCAGAACTTATAGATAGGACAGAAAGGAATATGTATGGGAAAATAAAGAAGGAATTCATCAGCAACCAAAGAAAGGAAGTAAAACAAGGAAAAACCTACACATTCTGCACAGCATCTGATGCTCCAAGTGTATCAGTAATTAATCAAAAATAATAGTAGGAATTTTAAAGAAAATGTACCAGATTGTTATGTCAGATGTTGTGAAACATAAGAGTAAAGTAAAATTTATACACTGTTCAACATGGCCTAGTGTACAAAATGAAGATTAGTTTAGTTTTCACATAAAGGAAGAAAATATTAATTAATGTAACCTGGCATCCTACTGCCTCAATCTCACACTTCCGGGTTAAGCAGGAACAAAGGAAACCAGCTTAAGCCAGTCCTATAGGCAGTAAAAAAGATGCTCAAGAAAGAGCTAAGTCAATACAAATTCAGCACTAAATTGCATTCCTTATTTGGCAAAGGGGAGCAGGTAAAAACTAAAATGGTTGGAATGTGATAGGGGAAGCAGTTAATTAAAAACTTTTGCACTGGAAAGTTAGATTTTCTCAGATAGGCTGTAAGCTCTGAAGTATCCAATCTATGGAGAAACAGGGGAAAGGCTTGCATGCTAGGGTATAAATTGTGTCATTTTTCTTTGTTTGGCGTGCCACTCACATTTTCTGGTTGTGCACCCTTCTTGCAAGATTGAGAATAAATTCTTTTCTTCTCCACAATTGGGTGAGCCTTAATTTCTTCAAGATTTCTTTCTTACACTAGTATGTGTGAATATAAATTTCAAGAAGTTTTATAAAACAGCATCCCTGAAAGAACAAAATTTGATATAAGAAATAGATGATAAAACTCATAAAGCATTGTGATAAATGTAATAGTAATATTACATATACTGTATTATGTAAACATCCAAGAAAATCACTAAAAGTGAGGGGGGGGGTGGTTATGGACAAAGCATAAAGAAAGCTTTTCTGGAGATGAAGCCCAACTCAAGTTTCAAAGAATGAATACTGGTGTATTAGACAGGATTCTCTAGGGAAACAATAAATCAGAGTTATCTGTAAATAATATAAGATTTTCTAAAATTATCTCACATGACCGTAGGGATGCACAAGTCCAGATTCAGCAGGCAGCTGTAAACCAGGGGCTTCTATGAAGGTCTGATGAAGGTCCTGGATGAGCTCCAAGGAGACATGGGCTGCCCAAAACAACCTGGGAAATTCTCTCTGAATGCTGAAATCACTCCCCCTTGTAAGGCATTCAAGTCATTGCATAAAATTTCGGTCATTGCTAACAGCAATCTCCCTGGCGGATTGTAGATGTAATCAGCCATCAGTAATCTCACTGGTGACTAAAACCCATAAATGTCTTTGGTTTACAATTAGTCCAGCACTTGTTTGACCAAACATCTGGGCACAAATTACCTGACCTAGTTAGCACATAAGCCTAACCATCACCATAACAATGGAAAGGAGGTGGTCATTCCACAGCAGAGATAGCACAAGGGAAGATCTGTGAATATTCTGTGTGGTCAAGAAACTCTCTGATTAAACTAGATTTAAAACTAGAGTAGAAGTGACATTGAAAGGCACACTGGGTGGACTGGGGGAGAATGTAATCTATAATGTAAATTATTATCTATGTGGTGCAACAGTGCTCCAAAATGTATTCACCAAAAGCAATGAATGTGCCATGAAGATGAAAGAGGTTGTTGATATGGGAGGAGTGGGGTGAGGGGATTGGGGGGAAAAATGGGGACCTCTTATATTTTTAATGTAACATTTAAAAAAATAAAGAGAGTAAAAAGACACTAACAAGATGTAAAGAGGCATATTATATAGATGACATGTGGAATAAATTTGAGGAGAAAACATTGAAAACAACTGGACTTGTCAACAGTCCCCCCAAAATAATATAAGTCTAAATTAGAGAAATATCAGTTTGGATGGAAATGTGGGGATGTGTTCAAATAATGTATGATATCAGTGTGCTGTGTTAATTTATTTAACTTGGTCATAACCACAAAGAAAGAAGAGATGAGAATATTTTGCTCATCTTTTTAAACTCATCTTTTATGTGACTGGTAAAGTTAAGGTTTTAAAAACTCTGTCCTAGTCCTCTTTGTTATCTACATACTCTACTGCCATTTCTATTCTCTGAAATATCATCTATAGGTTTTAGAAAGCATGAAGGATGAAATAGAGGAGGGAAAACAATGGAGCACTGAAAACAATTTTTAGATTAATAAGAGTGCCTATCCCTGTTAACCAGATTTGAGGTCCCCTAAAACCTGGTGGTCCACACCCCAGAGACTCACACCTCTTGAGTCTGCAATATCACAGACTTTCCATCCCTGAATCCATCACAACCTGAGGTCCATCTGAGGTCCTTGAATGTCCTAGCCCTCAACGTTTGCGTTTTTTCTTTTTTGTTTTGTTTTGTTTATATTTTATTTTTTATTATTTTTTGTCCTGATTGCTAACATTGCATTATCTCCTAGTCTCTTCTCCTGTCATATCCACCAAAGTCTTCTTTTTTTTTTTTTTTTTCCCTCTCTGGTCCTTCATTTTCTTCTTGTTTTATTTTATCTTAATTATACAATAGGTGCTGCAGGAAACACCTCATATTTGCTGGGTTTCCTCATCCTCTATTGCCTCATTTCTGTGTGAATTGATTTTGGCTACCTACACTATCCCCTTTCCCCTACATCTTGATATCCTCCATTATCTACTGTATCTCCTATATTCCACCTCCCTTGCTTTGATCCCCAAAGTATCTAACTCTTAATTTTTAATACCTTTGCTTTGTTTTCTGTCTTTTATCCACTCTTGAAACTATTGCCTTTCTTTTCTCTTTCCCTCTCTCATGAAAACACTAGCTTTTTAATTCATACTATATTCCTCCCATATTCAGTCGACTACCTCATTATAGGTACTCTACCTACTGCTATAACTCTACACAACTTACATGAATTTAATATCCATCCTCCCAGATCTCATATTGTTGTTCTGTTAACATTTATTACCAATACTACTTTACACATTTTCCTTGCTTACACAATTGCCTTTCACCGGTCCTAATACTGTCTTTCAAAGTGAAGTCAGCCAGCAATAAGAAATTAGAATAAGAAGAACAAAGTGACAAAGAGAAGATATAACACTTATGCAAACACAACAGCTAATTAATCCCCAAGACTAGACAAAGAAGCTAAGGAACTGATTAAACCTGTCAAGATAAAATGATAACCAGACAGCAACAAAAATCTACAAACCAAACCAGTAATGAGGAAAACATGGCTGAATCCAATGAACAAACTAAAAACCAGGAAGGAGAGCAGAACTTTGCACAAGTAATAAAAGATCTCAGAATATATAACTCAGACAAATTTAATGAAGTAAAGGAAGAGGTTAACAATATGAAGACAACACTTGGAGGGGAAATTGCAGACATACGCAAAAAGATAACATATATGATGGGAATGAATACCACAGTTCAAGAAATCAAAAACACACTCACAGCAAATAACAGCAGATTAGAAGGGACAGAGCAGAGAATTAGTGATGTGGAAGTCAGTACATCGGAAATCAAACAGATAGTAGAATTGATCGATAAAAAAATAGAAAAAATCCAGCTAGGACTTAGGGACGTGAATGACAATGCAAAATGCATAAACATATGTATTATAGGCATCCCAGAAGGAGAAGATAAGGGAAAGGGGTCAGAAGGAGTGTTGCAGGAAATAATGGCTGAAAACTTCCCAAATCTACTGAAAGAGACAGATGTGCATATCCAAGAAGCACAGTGCACCCCAATCATCATAAACCCCAACAGGCCCACCCCAAGACATATACTTGTCAAATTATCCAATGCTCAAGACAAAGAGAAAATTCTAAAAGCAGTAAGAGGGAAGAAAACCATCACATACAGGGAAGCTCCATAAGATTAAGTGCTGATTTCTCATCTGAAACCATGGAGGCAAGAAGGCAGTGGTATGATATAGTCAAGGTACGAAAGGAAAAAAATTTCCAACCAAGAATACTCTATCCAGCTAAACTAGGATTCAAAAATGATGGAGAGTTCAAAATATTCACAGATAAACAGAAATTGAAAGAGTATGCCAACAAGAAACCTCCCCTTTAAGAAATTCTTAAGGGATTTCTGCAGGAAGAAAGGAAAAAACAGGACAGGCAGAGTTGGAGGAGAGGGTAAGAGCAACAAAAAGACAAAGAGAGAAGAAAAAAGAAACCAAACAAACAAAATATGACAAACACAAGTCCAATCAAAATATGGCTAAAATAAATAATTCCTTGAAAGTAATAACACTGAATGTCAATGGATTAAACTCACCTATCAAAAGATTCAGACTGGGACATTGGATAAGGAAATATGACCCATCTATATGCTGTCTACAAGAGAAACATCTTCGACCTAGAGACTCATGAAGGCTGAAAGTGAATGGTTGGAAAACTATCTTACAAGCAAACAATAACCAAAAAAAGGCAGGAGTAGCTATATTAATATCAGACAAAATTGTTTCACAATTGTGAGACAAACAATTGTGAGAGACAAAGAAGGATACTACATGTTAGTGAAAGGGACAATCTGTCAAGAAGAACAAACAATCATAAATATTTATGCTCCTAACAAGGGCACCTCTAAATACGTGAGGCAAATGCTGGAAAAACTAAGTGAAAGAATAGATGCATCTACAATTATACTGGGGGACTTTAATACACCACTATCAACTCTGGACAGAACATCTCAAAAGAGAATCAATAAAGAAACACAATATTTGAACAGTATATTAGAGGAGCTGGATCTAATAGACATATACAGATCATTACACCCAAACACAGCAGGATATACATTTTTCTCAAGTGCACATGGATCATTCTCCAAGATAGACCATATCCTAGGCCACAAAGAAAGGCTTAATGAATTCAGAAAGTTCAAAATCATACAAAATAATATCTGACCTCAGTTGAGTGAAGCTGGAAATCTGCAAGGGCCAGAGGCCCAGATTTCACACCAAGATATGGAAATTAAACAGCACACTCTTAGATAAACAGTGGGCCAAAGAGGAAATCTCAAAAGAAATCAATGACTATCTTGAAACAAATGATAATGATAACACAACATAACAAAATTTCTGGGATGCAGCAAAAGCAGTACTGAGAGGGAAGTTTATAGCCATAAATTCATACATCAAAAAAGAAGAAAGAGCAAAAATTGAAGAACTAACTACACATTTGGAGGAATTAGAAAAACAACAACAAAGTAATCCAACAGTAAGAAGAAGGAAGAAAATAACAAAGATAAGAGCAGAACTAAATGAAATAGAAAATAAGAAAGCACTTGAAAAGGAAAACAAGACCAAGAGCTGGTTTTTTGAGAAGATCAATAAAATTGACAAACCTTTAGCAAGACTAACAAAGAAAAAAAGAGAGAAGATGCAAATACACAAAATAAGAAATGAGAAAGGAGATATTACCACTTACCCCACAGATATAAAGACTATCATAAGAGCATACTTTGAAAAACTATATTCCAACAAAAATGACAATTCAGAGGAAATGGACAAATTCCTAGAAACACATAAGCAGCCTATATTGATGAAAGAAGAAATTGATGATCTCAACAAACCAATCACAAGTAAAGAGATAGAATCAGTCATTAAAAACCTCCCAACTAAGAAGAGCCCAGGGCCAGATCGTTTCACAGGTGAATTCTACAAAACATCCTGGGAAGAACTAACACCAATCCTGCAGAAACTCTTCCAAAAAATTGAAACAGAAAGAACATTGCCTAACTCCTTCTTTTTTTTTTTAATTTTATTTTATTGACTTTGTAATAATATTACATTAAAAATATATATGTGAGGTCCCATTCATCCCCACCCCCCCACCCCACCACTCCCCCCCCCCCAGCAAAACTCCCTCCCATCATCATGACACATCCATTGGATTTGGTAAGTACATCTTTGGGCACCTCTGCACCTCATAGTCAATGGTCCACATCATGGCCCATACTCTCCCCCATTCCATCCAGTGGGCCCTGTGAGGATATACATTGACCGGTGATTGCCTCTGAAGCACCATCCAGGGCAGCTCCATGTCCCAAAGATGCCTCCACCTCTCATCTCTTCCTGGCTTTCCCCATACCCATCAGCAACCATGTCCACTTTTCCCAATCCAATGCCACCTCTTCTATGTGGACATTGGTTTGGTTGTGTCCATTGCACCTCTATGTCAAGAGGAGGCTCAGATTCCACATGGATGCTGGATGCAATCCTCCCACTTTCAGTTGTAATCACTCTAGGCTCCATGGTGTGGTGGTTGTCCTTCTTCAACTCCATCTTAGCTGAGTGTGGTAAGTCCAATAAAACAGATTGTAGGTGCTGGAGTCTGTTGAGGCTCAGGACCTGGCTATCACATTGTCAGTCCAGAGATTCAAATCCCCTAAATATATCTTAAACCCCAACATTAACTGCACCTCCAGCACATTAGCATGAAAGTCTTATGGAGGGAGATCCCATCTGAGTCCAGATTCATCACACATAAACACCATTTCCAAAGAGGGGCCATCTGACCTGGTAGTTAACCCCATCGGCCATGACCATAACTCCCATGGGTCTCTTTAGCCCTCAAAGGAACCAATATCTGGGGGTTATATCTGCTTTATCTGTCTCTCTGACTCTGCTCAGTTGTGCATAAGGGCAATCCTTCTGCCAGCCTCCAGACTCTTTTTTAGAAACTCGTAGCCATATACACTCATTTCTCCTTTCCATTTCCCCCTTACTTTAGGTCAAACAGCATTTTAAAGTCATGTTATTTTATGTGGACAGGGATATTCTGCTGATCCGCATTGAACCTTCCGTATAAGGTCATTTTCCAGTTGCATCATCAGTTGGTAGTTGATAGTGGTCCCTCGGTGCCAGGGAGGCTCATCCCCGGGTGTCATGTCCCACGCTGGGAGGAAGGCATTGCATTTACATGCTGAGTTTGGCTTCGAGACTGGCCACATTTGAGTAACATGAAGGCTGACAGGAGGAAATTCCCAGGCACAATGTTGCTCTAGGCCTTGTTCTTATTTTAGGCTTATCAGCTCGCAAGCATAGTCATTAGCATCAGGGGCTCACTGTTGAACCCTCACTCCCTCCCGGTCCCCGCCGCTGCACCTGGGAGACTGTCGCTGCTCCCCTAGGGACCACAACAGAGCACCACTGGCCAGGAACCCAGTACCCCCCCTGCTGTGGTTTTTAATTGTTACCACTATGAGTATATCCAAACATTACCATGCACCCTGGACATATGTTCTGTACAGCTCCCTGTCAGCCATATATCACCTGTCAATGGCATCCCATACCAGTATCCCTCCATTGCCATTGTTGAAACACTCTGTGATCCAGAACTACCCGAAATTTGAAGCCCAATATAATGTCAGGGTCCCTTACTAGGGAATGGCATATAGTGATGGGTTTAAAGGTTAGATAAAGAACACATGTTTACTTGGAAAAAATTCTACACCCTATCTTTTCCTTTTTTCCCCCCCCCCCCCCCCAATTATTCAGCTTCTCTTCACAGGAGGCCTAGACCACAGCAATGCATATATATAATATACAGCACTTCCATACATCCACCACAAAACCTTTTCCCTTCCACAGCGATACTCTTACACCCTATTCACATCATATTTACTTAACGTGATGTACAGAGTCTGAGACACTAGCTTTCTAACAAGGTGACATCTGTGCTTACATTATGGTGCATACTTTTGGATACACAGGTTTTTACATTCTTAGTTAGCCTATGTTTTACATTATGGTTTACATTATCACTCTGTCATCTCCTATATGTTATGGTGTAATATTACATGTTTTATATCCATCCTTGTGTACTCTCAAGAAACTCCTCTCTTACCCCCCATTTACCTTGGTCCCACACATTTAACGTCCCTTTTCCCTTCCACATTGGTGCCCACAGTGACAGCCAACCTCCATTTCCCAAGGAGCCCCTTCCAGATATAGATGGAATAGTGTTCAGGGTCTAACTTGCTCAACTGCCCCAATGCCCTGAGAGCCACCCTTTCTCTTGAGGGATACAGTTCCCTCTATTTGATGGCATTAGTCTTCCCCAGGATGTGGGTCCACCCCCACTCTCACTACTTGGGTTTCTACCCCATGGTGTCACCCACTCTGGCAGAATGAGCATTTAGACATTCCCCAGTAGCCCGTCCTGCATCAGACCCTCCCCTCCGAGCATTCTAAACAGGTAACCCTCTTTATTATATTTTGATATGATTTTCTCGGCATTTTACTCTCCACCAACACCTGACCCTCTCCTGTGATCGTATGCTACCCCTCCCTCCCCCCACTTGTGGGCAATGTTACCCATCCGTCCCTCCCCAGCCACCCTCAAACCCGCAAAGTCCCAACCAAAGGCAACCCCTTGACCCCTTTTATCTCTTCTTTGTGTTCATACTTACCACCATCTCGTCTTAAATTCCACCCCTGCAGACATCGGCTCACATCCTTCCTCCACCCTCCGATTTCCTGTAAGCGTATCGTTCAGTCTCTTGCTATCTAGGGCAGCTTGGTTATTTCATATCATTGAGGTCATGTAGTATTTGTCCTTCAATGTCTAGGTTGCTTCACTCAACATAAGGTTCTCAAGATTCATCCATGTTATCACATGTGTTTGTAGTGTGTTTGTTCTTACAGCCGAGTAGTATTCCATTGTGTGTATATACCACATTTTATTGATCCACTCATCTGTTGATGGGCATTTGGGTTGATTCCAACTTTTGGCAATAGTGAACAATGCTGCTATGAACATTGGTGTACATATATCGGTTTGTGTCCTTGTTTTCAGTTCTGTTGGGTATATACCCTGCAGTGGTATTGCTGAGTCATATGGCAAATCTATGGCTAGTTTTTTGAGAAACCGCCATACTGTCCTCCAGAATGGTTGGATCCTTCTGCATTCCCACCAGCAGTGGATGAGTGTTCCCCTTCCTTCACATCCTCTCCAGCACTTGTATTCTTCTGTTTTTTTCATAGCTGCCAATCTTATGGGTGTAAGATGGTATCTCATTGTAGTTTTCATTTGCTTTTCCCTGACAGCTAGAGATTTGGAACATTTTTTCATGTGCTTTTTTGCCATTTGTATTTCTTCTTCGGAGAAGTGTCTATTTAAGTCTTTTTTCCCATTTTTTAAATGGGTTGTTTATCTTTTTATTTTCAAGATATAGGAGTTCTTTATATATGCAAGTTATAAGTTTCTTATCAGATATATGTTTGCCAAATATTTTCTCCCACTGTGTGGGCTCCCTTTTTACTTTCTTGACAAACTCCTTTGAGGTGCAGAAGGCTTTAATTTTGAGGAAGTCCCATTTATCTATTAGTTCTTTTGCTGCTCGTGCTTTTGGTAAGATATTCATAAATCCATTTCCTATTACAAGGTCCTGTAGATGTTTCCCTACACTGCTTTCTAAGGTTTTTATGGTCTTGGCTCTTATATTTAGGTCTTTGATCCATCTTGAGTTGATCTTTGTATAAGGTGTGAGATGGTAATCCTCTTTCATTCTTCTACATATGGCTATCCAGTTCTCCAGACACCATTTGTTGAATAGGCCACTCTCTCCCAGTTGAGAGGGTTTGGTGGCTTTATCGAATATTATGTGGTTGTATATGTGAGGTTCTATATCAGAGTTTTCAATTCGATTCCATTGGTCTATGTGTCTCTCCTTATGCCAATACCATGCTGTTTTCACCACCGTAGCTTTATAGTATGTTTTGAAGTCAGGTAGTGTGATTCCTCCAATTTCGTTTTTCTTTTTCAGTATTTCTTTGGCTATTCGGGGTCTCTTTCCTTTCCAAATAAATTTCATAGTTAGTTTTTCTAGTTCCTTAAAGAAGGCTGCGTTGATTTTTATTGGGATTGCATTGAATGTGTAGATCAGTTTTGGTAGGATAGACATCTTAATAATGTTCAGTCTTCCTATCCATGAACAAGGAATAGTCTTCCATTTATTTAGGTCTTCTTTGATTTCCTTGAACAATCTTGTATAGTTCTCGGTGTATAAGTTCTTTACCTCTTTAGTTAAATTTATTCCTAAGTATTTGATTTTTTAATTTACTATTGTGAATGGTATTTGTTTCTTGATTTCCTCCTGATCTTGCTCATTATTGGTGTACAGAAATGCTACTGATTTTTGCGCATTGATCTTATAACCTGCGACTTTACTAAACTCATTTATGAGTTCTAGAATCTTCGTTGTAGATCTCTCAGGGTTTTCTATGTATAGGATCATGTCATCTGCAAATAATGAAATTTTGACTTCTTCCTTTCCAATTTGAATGCCTTTTATTTCTGGTTCTTGCCTCAGAGCTCGAGCAAGTACTTCTAAGACAATGTTAAATAGGAGTGGAGACAGTGGGCATCCTTGTCTTGTTCCTGAGTTTAGAGGGAAGGAGTCTAGGATTTCTCCATTGTAAACAATGTTGGCTTTAGGTTTTCCATATATACTCTTTATCGTGTTCAAAAAATTCCCTTGTATTCCAATCTTTTGGAGTGTTTTTATCAAGAATGGGTGCTGTATTTTCTCAAATGCTTTTTCTGCATCTATAGATATAATCATGTGATTTTTTTCCTTCAATCTGTTTATATGGTGTATTATGTTGATTGATTTTCTTATGTTGAACCATCCTTGCATACCTGGGATGAATCCCACTTGGTCGTGGTGTATAATACGTTTAATGTGTTGTTGAATACGATTAGCAAGTATTTTGTTAAGTATTTTTGCGTCTAGGTTCATTAGAGAAATTGGTCTGTAACTTTCCTTTCTTGTGATGTCTTTGTTTGGCTTTGGTACTAGGGTAATGTTGGCATCATAGAAGGAGTTGGGTAATGTTCTTTCTGTTTCGATGTTTTGGAATAGTTTCAGCAGGATTGGTGTCAGTTCTTTCCGGAATGTTTTGTAGAATTCACCTGTGAAGCCAACTGGCCCTGGGCTCTTCTTAGTTGGGAGATTTTTAATAACTGATTCTATCTCTCTGCTTGTGATTGGTTTGTTAAGGTCATCAATTTCTTCTTTTGTCAATATGGGCTGCTTATGTGTTTCTAGGAATTTGTCCATTTCCTCTAGATTGTCATTTTTGTTGGAATATAGTTTTTCAAAATATCCTCTTATGATAGGCTTTATTTCTGTGGGGTCAGTGGTGCTATTGCCTTTCTCATTTCTTATTTTGTGTATTTGCATCTTCTCTCTTTTTTTCTTTGTTAGTGTCGCTAAAGGTTTGTCAATTTTGTTAATCTTCTCAGAAAACCAGCTCTTGGTCTTGTTTATCTGTTCAAGTGCTTTCTTATTTTCTATTTCATTTAGTTCTGCTCTTATCTTTGTTATTTCCTTCCTTCTTCTTCCTGTTGGGTTACTTTGTTGTTGTTTTTCTAATTCCTTCAAATGTGCAGTTAGTTCTTCAATTTTTGCTCTTTCTTCTTTTTTGATATGTGAATTTATGGCTATAAACTTCCCTCTCAGTACTGCTTTTGCTGCATCCCATAAATTTTGGTGTGTTGTGTTCTCATTATCATTTGTTTCAAGGTAGTCATTGATTTCTTTTGAGATTTCCTCTTTGACCCACTGTTTTTCTAAGAGTGTGCTGTTTAATTTCCAAATCGTGGTGTGAAATCTGGGCTTCTGTCCCTTGCGAATCTCCAGCTTGACTCCACTGTGGTCAGAGATAATGTTCTGTATGATTTCAATCTTTCTGAATTCGTTCAGCCTTTCTTTGTGGCCTAGCATATGATCTATCTTGGAGAATGATCCATGTGCGCTTGAGAAAAATGTATATCCTGCTGTGTTTGGGTGTAGCAATCTATATATATCTATTAGATCCAGCTCCTCTAATATACTATTCAGATGTTTTGTTTCTTTGGTGATTCTCTTTTGAGATGTTCTGTCTAGAGTTGATAGTGGTGTATTAAAATCCCCCGCTATAATTGTAGATGTATCTATTCTTTCACTTAGTTTTTCCAGTGTTTGCCTGACGTATTTAGAGGCACCCTTGTTAGGGGCATAAATATTTATCATTGTTCGATCTTCTTGACAGATTTTTCCTTTCACTAAAATGTAGTATCCTTCTTTGTCTCTCACAATTGTTTCACATTTAAAGTCTATTTTGTCTGATATTAATATAGCTACTCCTGCCTTTTTTTGGTTATTGTTAGCTTGTATGATTGTTTTCCAGCCATTCACTTTCAATCTCCATGCGTCTCTGGGTCTAAGATGTGTCTCTTGTAGACAGCATATGGATGGGTCATATTTCCTTATCCAATGTCCCAGTCTGAATCTTTTGATAGGTGAGTTTAATCCGTTGACATTCAGTGTTATTACTATCAAGGAATTATTTGTGTTAGCCATATTTTGATTGGATTTGTGTTTGTCATATTTTGTTTGTATATATTTTTTTGGTCTTTTTTGTTGTTGTTGTTGGTCTTATACTCTCCTCCAACTCTGCCTTTCCTGTTTTTTCCTTTCTTCCTGCAGAACTCCCTTTAGAATTTCTTGAAGGGGAGGTTTCTTGTTGGTATACTCTTTCAGTTTCTGTTTGTCTGCGAATATTTTGAACTCTCCATCATGTTTGAATGCTAGTTTAGCTGGATAGAGTATTCTTGGTTGGAAATTTTTTTCCTTTAGTACCTTGACTATATCATACCACTGCCTTCTTGCCTCCATGGTTTCAGATGAGAAATCAGCACTTAATATAATTGAGCTTCCCTTGTACGTGATGGTTTTCTTTTCTCTTGCTGCTTTTAGGATTTTCTCTTTGTCTTGAGCATTGGATAATTTGACAAGTATATGTCTTGGGGTGGGCCTGTTGGGGCTTATGACTAGTGGAGTGCGCTGTGCTTCTTGGATATGCACATCTGTCTCTTTCAGTAGATTTGGGAAGTTTTCAGCCATTATTTCCTGCAACACTCCTTCTGACCCCTTTCCCTTCTCTCCACCTTCTGGAATGCCTATGATATGTATGTTTGAGCGTTTTGCATTGTCATTCATGTCCCTAAGTCCTAACTGGACTTTTTCTATCTTCTTATTGATCCCTTCTACTATCTGTTTGATTTCTGATGTACTGTCTTCCACATCACTAATTCTCTGCTCTGTCTCTTCTAGTCTGCTGATATTTGCTGCAAGTGTATTTTTGATTTCTTGAACTGTGGTGTTCATTCCCATCATATCTGTTATGTCTTTTCGTATGTCTGCAATTTCCCCTCCAAGTGATGTCTTCATGTTGTTAACCTCTTTCATTACTTCGTCAAATTTGTCGGTTATAAATGTTCTGAGATCTTTCATTCCTTGTGCCAAGTTTTGCTCCCCTTCATGATTATTGGTTTTTTGATTGGATTCAGCCATGTTTTCCTGATTACTGGTTTGGTTTGTAGATTTTTATTGCTTTCTGGTCATCTCTTTATCTTGACGGATTTAATCAGTTCCTTAGCTTCTTTGTCTGCTCTTGGAGGTTAATTAGCTGTTATTTTTGCATAGGTGTTATATCTTCTCTTTGTCCCTTTTTTCTTCTTATTCTAGTTTCTTGTTGTTGGTTAAGTTCACTTTAAAGGAAAGTATTAGTGTTGGGGAAAGGCAATTGTGTAAGCTAGGGAAAAGTGTAAAGTAGTATTGGTGATATATGTTAACAAAGCAAGAATATGAGATCTGGGAGGATGGAGGTTAGATTCATGTAAATTGTGTCCAGTTATAGCAGTAGGTAGAGTACCTATTATGAGGTAGATGATTAAATATGGGAGGAGTATGGTATGAGCTAAAAAGCTATTGATTTCGTGAGAGAGGGAAAGAGAAAAGAAAGGTAATAGTTTCAAGAGTGGATAACAGACAGAAAACAAAACATAGGTATTAGAAATTAAGACTTAGACCCTTCGTGGATCGAAGAAAGGGAGGTGGGAGGTGGAATATAGGAGAGCCAGTAGATGGTGACGGATATCAAGATGTAGGGGAAAGAGGATAGTGTAGGTAGCCTAAATCAGTTTACACAGAAATGAGGCAGTGAAGGATGAGAAAACCCAGCGAATGTGAGGTGTTTCCTGCCGCACCTATTGTATAACTGAGTTAAAATAAACTAAGTAGAATATGAGGGATAAGAGGGAGAGAGACAACAGAAAAAAAGGGGAGAGAAAAAAGGGGGGGAGGAAGGGATGAGAGGAAGAAAGGAAAAGAGGGTGGGCAAGGGGTGGGGAACAGGTAGGGGAAAGAATGAAAAAAAAAACAAAACAAAACAGATATACACGAACCAGAATTAAAACACCCACTACACAGCACCTACCACACACAAAAAAAACCTTAAATAACTGAGTAAAAAAAGACTTTGGGGGATACGCTGTGAGAGAAGACTAGGGGATAATGTGGTGTTAGCAATCAGGAAATTGAAAAAAGTAAAGAATAAGTCACAATGAAAATAAAAACAAAACAAAATGAAACGATAAAGAAAAAATGCCAACGTTGAAGGCTAGGGCATTTAAGGACCTGAGATGGATGTCAGTGCGTGATGGATTCAGGGATGGAAAGTCTGAGATAATGAGGACTCAAGAGGTGTGAGTCTCTGTAGCGTGGGCCACCAGAATTTAGGGAATTCAGACCTGGCAGCCTCCAATCTGGTCAACAGGAAGCCTTGGAGCCCCACAGTGTAACACAGCCCTCAGGGATCCCCCCAGCTGGGTGCCAACCCTATGGGGGAAGTCAGATCCGCAAACTCTATATTGTGACTGAACCCTGCAATTCACTTACTTTGCTGGACTCCTTAGTATGTTATCTTTCACTTCAGCTTTTGGACAGCTCCCGTCCTGTGATTCCAAACCACTACCACTAGAGGGCGCCTCTACAACGCAGCCACTTTACTAGTACAGATCCGAAGCCCGGCCTGTGACGCCGAAAACAGATTCGAAAACCGGAATTCTCAAGCTTCGCAGAATATTCCCTAATATTCTGCTTCCAGACGTGTCCCCCCCCCTTGCCACAGCCTAGAACAATTTTTCAATTACTTCTCTTCATTGCCTACAGCCTATTTGGGTTGGAGAACGGTTGCCGGGCTTTTGGGGACGGGGCTTCAGGCGGAAGGGCTATTGTTTATATTCTCACTCAAAAGTTTCTCCCGCTTCACAACAAAACACCGTCTATCTTCCCAAATCGATCCACAAAGGCAATCTGTCACATCAATCTGTCAACAGTTTGCCCAGAGCTCGAGAACTCCTTAGTCCTTCAGAGACATCCAAAAGCGGAACCCCAGGACAGGACCGCGGTTCCCCCCACCCCCAACAGGGAGGAGCCCGTGCGCGGGTCTCACCTGCGGGCAATAGAACCCAAATTATATCTACTAGACCAATCCTCTCCGTTACCTTTCCACCCATTTGATGTCCCGGCACTTCTGCCCTGCAAAAATCCCAAAAAAGCCTCGCCTTGGAGAACCTGCCACCGCGCCCAGCTGTCTCTTCCCGGGACAGACCACAAAGGCAAGTTCACTCAGCGACCATCTTGTCTCCTCCTCCTCTGCCTAACTCCTTTTATGATGCCAACATTACCCTAGTACCAAAGCCAAACAAAGACACCACAAGAAAGGAAAATTACAGACCAATTTCTCTAATGAACCTAGACGCAAAAATACTTAACAAAATACTTGCTAATCGTATTCAACATCACATTAAACGAATTATACACCACGACCAAGTGGGATTCATTCCAGGTATGCAAGGATGGTTCAACATAAGAAAATCAATGTAATACACCATATCAATAAATTGAAGGGAAAAAATCACATGATTATATCTATAGATGCAGAAAAAGCATTTGACAAAATACAGCACCCTTTCTTGATAAAAACACTCCAAAAGATCAGAATACAAGGAAATGTTTTGAACATGATAAGGAGTATATATGAAAAACCTACAGCCAACATCATTTACAATTGGGAAATCCTAAAGTCCTTTCCTTTAAAGTCAGGAACAAGACAAGGATGCCCACTCTCTCCCCTTCTTTTAACATTGTCTTAGAAGTACTTGCTCGAGTACTGAGGCAAGAACCAGATATAAAAGGCATTCAAATTGGAAAGGAAGAAGTCAAAATTTCATTATTTGCAGATGACATGATCCTATACATAGAAAACACTGAGAGGTCTACAACAAAGCTTCTAGAACCCATAAATGTGTTTAGTAAAGTCGCAGGTTATAAGATCAATGCACAAAAATCAGTAGCATTTCTGTACACCAATAATGAGCAAAATCAGGAGAAAATCAAGAAACAAATACCATTCACAATAGTAAATAAAAAAATCAATTATTTAGGAATAAATTTAACTAAAGATGTAAAAAATTTATACACCGAGAAATACACAAGACTATTCAAGAAAATCAAAGAAGACCTAAATAAATGGAACAATATTCCCTGTTCATGGATAGGAAGACTAAATATTATTAAGATGTCTATCCTACCAAAACTGATCTACACATTCAATGCAATCCCAATACAAATCAATACAGCCTTCTTTAAGGAACTAGAAAAACTAGCTATGAAATTTATTTGGAAAGGAAAGAGGCCAAAGACATATTGAAAAAGAAAAACAAAATTGGAGGAATCATACTACCTGACTTCAAAACATACTACAAAACTACAGTAATGAAAACAGCATGGTATTGGCATAAGGAGAGACACACAGAACAATGGAATTGAATTGAAAGTTCTGATACAGAACCTCATATATATAGCCATATAATATTCGATAAAGCCACCATACCCTCTCAACTGGGAGAGAATGGCCTATTCAACAAATGGTGCCTGGAGAACTGGATAGCCATATGTAGAAGAATGAAAGAGGATTACCATCTCACACCTTATACAAAGATCAATTCAAGATGGATCAAAGACCTAAATATAAGAGCCAAGACCATAAAGACCTTGGAAAGCAGTGTAGGGAAACATCTACAAGACCTTGTAATAGGAAATGGCTTCATGAATATCACACCAAAAGCACGAGCAGCAAAAGAACAAATAGATAAATGGGACTTCCTCAAAATTAAAGCCTTCTGCACCTCAAAGGAGTTTGTCAAGAAAGTATAAAGGGAACCTACACAAAGGGAGAAAATATTTGGGAACCATATATCCGATAAGAGACTTATAACTTGCATATATAAAGAACTCCTATATCTTGAAAATAAGAAGCTAAACAACCCATTTAAAAAATGGGAAAAAGATTTAAACAGACACTTCTCCAAAGAAGAAATACAAATGGCTAAAAAGCACATGAAAAAATGCTCCAAATCTTTAGCTATCAGGGAAATGCAAATCAAAACTACAATGACATACCATCTTACTCCCATAAGATTGGCAGCTATGGAAAAAACAGAAGAATACAAATGCTGGAGAGGATGTGAAGAAATGGGAACACTCATCCACTGCTGGTGGGAATGAAGAAGGATCCAAATATTCTGGAGGACAGTTTGGTGGTTTCTCAAAAAACTAACCATAGATTTGCCATATGATCCAGCAATACCACTGCAGGGTATATACCCAGCAGAACTGAAAACAAGGACACAAACCGATATATGCACACCAATGTTCATAGCAGCATTGCTCACTATTGCCAAAAGTTGGAATCAACCCAAATGCCCATCAACAGATGAGTGGATCAATAAAATGTGGTATATATATACAATGGAATACTACTCGGCTTTAAGAACAAATACACTACAAACACACGTGATAACATGGATGAATCTTGAGAACCTTATGTTGAGTGAAGCAACCCAGGCATTGAAGGACAAATACTACATGACCTCAATGATATGAAATAAGCAAGCTGCCTCGGAGAGCTAGAGACTGGAAGATAGGCTTACAGGAAATCGGGGGGTAGAGGAAGGAAGTAAGCTGACATCTACATGGGTAAAATCTATAAGCTGGCGGTAAGTATGTGCACAAGGAAGAGATAAAATGAGGGCATAGGGTTACCTTTGGGTGGGGCTTTGTGGGCTTGAGGGGGCTAGGGATGGGCAGATGGGTAATATTGCCCAAGAAATTGGGGGGAGGGAGGGGCAACATATGAACATAGGAGATTGTCAGGTGTTGGTTGAAAGTAAAATGCTGAGAAAACCTCTTCAAAATATAATTAGGAAAGTTACCTGTTTAAGATACTCAAAGGGGATAATCTGACGCAGGACAGACTCCTAGGGAATATCTGAATGCTCACTTTGCCAGAGTGGGTTATACCATTGGGTAGAGACCCATATAATGAGAATGAAGTTAGACCCACATCCTGGGGAGGACTAATGCCATCAAATAGAGGGAACTGTATCTCTCAAGAGAAAGGGTGGCTCCCAGGGCATTAGGGCAGTTGAGCAAGTCAAGCCCTCAACACTGTTGCAAGTATTGCTGAATATGGCTCCTCAAGAAATGAAGATTGACTGTCACTGTGGGGCTCAAGGGGAGGGGGAAAAAGATATTGAATAGATGGAACCAGGGTAAATGTGAGGGCAAAAGAAGTGTTTCACAAGAGTACACAAGGATGGATATAAAACATGTAATATTACACCAAAAACATATAGGGGATGACAGACTAATAATGTAAACCATAATGTAAATCATAGGATAACTAAAAAACTTAGAAAACTGTATAGCCTAAAGTATGAACCACAATGTAAACACAAATGTTACCTTGTTTGAAAGCTATTGTCTCAATATCCATACATCAGTTTCAGTAAATATGATATGAATAAGTTAAAAGATTATTGCTGTGGAAGGGAAAAGGTTTTATAGTGGATATGTGGGAGTACTGTATATTGTATAGATGAATTACTGTGATCTAGGGCTCTTGTGAAGAGAAGCTCAATAATTAGGAAAAAAGAAAAGAAAAAGATAGGAGGTAGAATTTTCCAAATCAATATGTATTCTATATCTAACCTTTAAACTCATTGCTATATTCCATTTTACTAGTAAGGGAACCTGACATTATGTTGGGCTTCACTTTTCAGGAAGTTTTGGATCACAGAGTGGTTCAACAATGGCAGTGGAGGAATACTGGTATGGGATGTTATTGACAGGGGACACATGGTGACAGGGAATTATACAGGGCATGTGTCCAGGGTGCATGGAAATGTTTGGATATACTCATAGTGGAAACAATTAAAAACAACAGCTGGGGGGTACTGGGTTCCTGGCTGGGGCGGGGGGTCTCTGTCATGGTCCCTAGGGGAGCAGCGGCAGTCCCCCAGGTGCAACGGTAAGGACCAGGAAGGAATGAGGGTCCAAAAGTGAGCACCTGATACTAATGACTATGCTTGTGAGCCTATACACCTGAAATAAGAACAAGGCCTAGAGCAGCACTGTGCCTAAGAGTTCCCTCCTGACAGCCTCTGTGTTACTCAAATGTGGCCAGTCTTGAAGCCAAACTCAGCATGTAAATGCAACGCCTTCCCCCCAGTGTGGGACATGCCACCAGGGGATGAGCCTCTCTGGCACCAAAGGATCACTACCAAGTACCAGCTGATGATGTAACTAGAAAACAACCTTGAATTAAAGGGTCAACACAAACCAGCAGAATATCCCTGTCTACATATAATAACAGGAGTTAAAAATGCTGTTTGACCTAAAGTAAGGGGGAAATGGAAAGGACAAATGAGTTCATATGGCTATGAGTCTCTAAAAAGAGTCTGGAGATTGTCAGAAGGATTGCCCTTATGCACACCTGAGGAGAGTCTCAGAGACAGATAAAGTAGATACAACCCCAGGTATTAGTTCTTTTGAGGGCTAAAAGGACCCACAGGTTCTATGGTTATGGCAGATGGGGTTCACTGCCATGTCAGTTGGTCCTTCTTTGGAGCTGGTGTTTCTGTGTGATGGAGCTGGACTCAGATGGGATCTCTTTTCACAAGACTTTCATGCTACTTTACTGGAATTGTAGTTGGTGCTGGGGTTTAAGATATATCTAGGGGATTTGAATCTCTGGACTGACAATATGATAGCCAGGCCCTGAGCCTCAACAGACTTCAGCTCCTATACTTTGATTTAATGGACTTCTCCCACTCAGCTAACATGGAGTTGAAGAATGTCAACCACCACACCATGGAGCCTAGAGTGCCTACAACTGAAAGTGGGAGGATTGCATCCAGTATCCATGTGGAATTTAAACCCCCTCTTGACATAGATGTGGAATGGACACAACCAAGCCAAGGTCCACAGGAAGGAGGAATACAGTAAGGATTAGAGTGGACTTAATGATATTCTATTCATGAACCATTTTGGTTAATAATCGAGAAAATGTGGCATTGGTGTGGAAAAAGTGGCCATGGTGGCTGCTGGGTGCGGGGAATGGGAGGAAGAGATGAGATATGGAGGCATTTTCGGGACTTGGAGTTGTCCTGGGTGGTGCTCCAGGGACAATTGTCAGACATTGTATGTCCCCCCATGGCCTACTGGATGGAACGTGGGAAAGTATGGGCTATGGTGTGGATCACAGGACATGGGGTGCAGCTATGCCCAGAGATGTATTCACCAGATGCAATGGATGTGTCATGATGATGGGGGAGAGTGTTACTGTGGGGGGAGTGGTGGGGTGGGGGCAGTGGGGGTGAATGGGGACCTCATATTTTTTGAATGTAAAATTTTTTAAAAATTGAATAAATTGAGTAGAATTTGGAAAAAAAAATAAGAGTGCCTATATGAGGAATTGTTAATCACCAGAATCATGAAGTGAAATTTATATTAAATGGCCATAATACTCTAAGAGCTGTTTGAAGAATAAAGTTAGTAGCACTTTGTATTGGAGAAGAACCTGAAAAAAGTTAGGTTTTTAGGCACCTGTAATTTGCCAGACAAATTCTAAGCTCATACTATCACAACTAATATTTAGGTACATATTTTTTTAGTGATCTTATAGTCTTGGAAATTGAGGCCCAATGATTTGCATACTTGAATTTGAATCCTTGGGAGTCTACAAAAAAACTGTGAAATTTTAGGTAAGCCACTTAATCTCTTTCATGCCAAAGGCTTTTTCCTCTATATTATATCATTTCATTTTTCTATATCTCCAGAGCTTCCTTTTCTGTTAATATGATCTCTGGGCATAAAAAAGAAGACATGCACTTAGAAAATTTGACCTGGCAGCTTAAGTAATTTGCCCAAGGTCATTCAGTGAATCAGTGGTAGATATAAGGGTAAGAAGCTATAATTCCTACTTCAATTTCCTGCCTGAACCATTAGAGAGTTCCATCTGTTTTGATTCTATCATTAATATGAAGTCATAATTCTGTCTCTTAATAGAAATGAACTGATCTACTGGCTAATAGTGGAGTATGAAAAAAATTTCCATAGCTTTAAATATATTATTATTCCTCACAGGCACAACTTTGAAGATGGTCCTGTTATACATTTAAATAATCTTAAAAAGCTTTTTTAATATCAGATGATAATTATACTTATAATAAAATTTTTTAAAATCTCTTATTAACATGGGTATCAAATGAAGCTTTCTATGCTAAACGTTAAGTTAGCAGTTGATATTTTGATATGTCATGGTAACATTTTGAAATGATTAAGCATTCATTAATGCCTACTTAAGATAAAAGTAGCACTATATTAATTTGATCCTATTAATGTTAGCACAATGCACAATGATATGTTGATAATGATTGTCCACTTTTAAGTGTTAGCCAGCATATTATCATGTATTAAATGAATTGGATAGCCCCTCTAATACCACTGATCATCAATTCATTTAATTAAATGTATGTCACACAAAATATTAATAATTCACCTTTATTGGATGTTATCAAATTCTTTCAATATGAAACAATCCAAGAGAATGTAATTTTACAAACTTAAATACTTCATGAGTGTGACATTTATTTTTATAACTAGACAAAGAGAATTTTCCTGTCATTTATAGTGTTTGATTATGATGTTTTCTAGATATTTTCAAATTAAGAAAACATTACATGAAGATTTGTATTATTAACATTTAATACTTTAATCTTATTTGTAAAAATAGTGAGCAGCCCCTGGGGTAAAGACCATATGTCCCTCAGCCCCTGACTTTTTGATAATTCTGGCCAAATTTGTCAGTTTTGTATGATATACTTAACTAATCCAAAATAGTTTGAGTTTTATTTCTCTAACCACTTATCCATAATTATAAAATATTTCACACAAATTCCACATTATGATTTTATCTCCCAAGAACCTATAAATTAAATACCATGCAAGTACCAGTGATAGATAAGGGAAAATATTAAAATAAAATAATAATTTTTATCACTTTTCAACACTGTACTTCAAAATAGTTCAGTAGATTCTCAGTATAATTTTTTTTAATTTTTTATTGACTTTGTAATAATATTACATTAAATATATATATATATGTGAGGTCCCATTCAACCCCACCCCCCCTCAGTATAATTTTTAATTCAACTCATTTCAATTAAAAATATTTAATGATTTACTTACCACATGCTAGCCATTGTTCAAAGTTTTTGGTGTTAATTAATAACAGTTAAAAATCCCTGTTCTCTTCAAGCTTACAAATTTAGGGATAAGACACATATCCCTATACAATATACAATAGTGGTTATAAATAACAAAAATGTCTTTCACTGATAGAATAAACAAATAGACTGTGATTTAATATATAATAGGAATTATATATCAATAAAAATTTTACATTAGTTGCATGAAATATTATGAATGAATTTCACAAATAGCTTGCACTGAAAGAAACTACTTGAACACACACACACACACTACTATATGTAAAGTTCAAAAACTGCAAAATTGAATTAACATATGAGCAATCAGATTAGTAATAACATTTGTAGCAGTGGGGGAGCTCCCTGGGCTGCTAACAATTTTTCTGTTTCTTCATCTCAATGGTGATTACACAGGTTTTGCTTTGTAATAATTCTTTGAGTTATATGTTATTTAAGTTTGTGCAATTTTCCTTACAATAGTGTGTTTCAATAAAATGAGTAATTAAGTAAATAAAGTAATAAAGTAATATAAAATAAAGTAATAAAGTAAATAAAATAAAGTAATAAAATAAAGTAATTAAGTAAATAAAATAAGTAATTAAGGAAATTACCTATTTTATTGTATGACCATAAGATATATGGATAAAGGAAAAGTTGCACTAGGTAAGGGGACTGAAACATGCTAGTGGTGAGTGGGGTGGGGTATTGATTGAGAATCAGATTGAGAATCAGATTGATTGAGAATCAGATAGCAATATTAAGTAGGTTGAAAAGAGTAAGCCTTAGGAAGGAGTTGGGATTTGAGTGAGGAATGGAAAGAAATGAGAGGGCTAACCATGCAAACAATGGGAGAGTTAATATTTCAGGAAGAGAGGCCTGTTAGAGAATAGACCCAAGAATAATATTCTACCTGACAAGTTCCAGGGAGGACATAAGAGGCCAGTGTGCCTTGAAGGAAGAGAAGGAGCAGAGAGGATTCAGGGAAGATGTTGGAGACCTAAAAAGGAGTCAGATTTCATACTTTTATAGAACAATTTCTGGACTTTGGCCTTCACTGTAAAGTGAAGTGAGGAGTCATTACGGATTTTGAACAGAGAAGTGATGCAGGCTGAGGTGCTTTTTAATGGCTTCCTCTGGCTGCTGTGTTTATTATAATAGAAGGCCGCAGAACGAGAGGAGATGCAGGGAAAGTCTTGGTCTATTGCAGTAATTCAGGAAATTGAGAAGGCCTGGATTAGTCTGGTAATACTGAAGTAAAGAAAAGTAGTGGGAAACAGTATATGTTTTGATGGTAGAAAGAATAGGACTTCCTGGAAGATTGTATGTAGGTATGAGAGATATAAAAGGATAAAAGATAAAACCATTAGTTTTGGAGCTGAGCTTACGAAAGGATGAAGGGTCATCAACTGAGATGGGAAAAATCTGCTGACAGAACATGTTTAGTTGTGGGAAGATCAGGAATTCAGTGTTGGATATATTTATTTTCAGCCACTTAGTCATTCAAGTGGAAATATCTGTTAATAAGTTGGATATATGAGTTTGGAGTTTGGTAGAGAGGTCTGAGCTAAAGGTAAAAATTTAGACATTGTCATATATTGCTTGTATAGGAAACCAACTATGCAAATGTTGCTTATATGTCTAATAAGATGAAAATTGCAATTGACCATTCATGTTTGGATCCACTGTGCAAAAAATATTTATAGATGTATTTATGTTATAATGAGATCTTTCTCAACTCTTGGAAAATAAATATCTTTTGCAATATATACAAGAAGAAAAAACAATGTATTGACATACAGTATCAGAAAGTGAAATACATGCTATAGTCAAGATTCTGAGTTCATTCCTATACATCCTCCTGAGAACAGACAGCAGACCATACATCTTGTGGTTAAGCTAGTGTATTTCCACTGTTTCTTGATTTAGAGCCAGTGGTAATGGCACAGTAAATTTCCCATGACCCCAAGCTAAATATTTCTATTGGCATACAGAAATCACATTTTTTCTTTTATTTTCTTGCTAAAACTTAGATCAGAGTCATCAAAATAAATTAGTTTATTCTCACTATTAGTGATCAAAGTTTTCAAATTGGTTTAATGCCCTTTGCTTCATACACAAATCGATATTACTGATTCTTTGCTTATTTTTCATGCTAATAACTATATTTCACACATATGCTAAAAATAATTTTTCACAAGAGGGCCCATCCACGAGGACATTACTTTTTGATATAAATATGTGTTCTTTAACAACATGCAACCTCAGTTTGTCTGCAAATATTACTCTCTTCCTTGGAGTCAATATCTATTACCTATGTGAGCATATTACTAAATCTATCTCGTGAGCTCACCATTAGAACATGCTTAAAATGGAGGCCCAAATCTGCAGGCAATGACAATTATGACCTCACAATGTTTTTCCTAAAAATGGTATCAGGCTCCATAATTTTTTCAATGTACTGTGGAAAAACTCTATTTCGTAGAAATTAGTACATGATGATGGGATTAAAATGCTGGCATGTATATAAAATTTGTTTTATATAAAAGTATTCAAGTGGAAAATAGAAATAAGAGCATAAGGTAGAACTTAAGGATTAAAAGTAATATATTGCTGCTTGTGGTAGTTTGAAGCTTTTATGGACTCCAGAAAATCATGTATTTAGGGCTAACCCATTCCTGTGGATGTACACCTATCGTTGGTGGGACCTTCCTTTGATTACTTTACTTCAGCAGGGCATAACCCAGGGTGGGTCTTAATACTCTTACTGGAGTCCCTTATAAATAAGATGAATATGAAGAGGAGCACAGAGCAAAAAACCACAGAAGCGGGATAAGAAAGACTACAGAAGAAGAGAAAAACCCACAGAAGGTGAAAAAAAGCCACAAAGCCAGAAGCTGAAGACAATGGACCCCAGAGTCAAAGGCAGAGATGGATAGAGGGCAGCCATGCGCTTTGCCCAGGGTAACAGAGGAGTCCAGGATCTCCAAAAGCTGGCTTTGCGGAGAAGTAACACTTGATGATACCTCGATTTGGGCTCTTTTCTCAGTCTCAAAACTGTAAGCTTGCAAGCAAATGAACCCACATTGTAAAAGTCGTCCCATTTCTGGTGTTTTGTTTTTGGCAGCTTTCAGCAAACGGAAACACCATCAATGGTTTTGAAGAGATTTTAATGTAACTGATTCAGTCAGTTTCATTGACTAAATGGGTCAAGTTTTTGATTTCTAATTTTTTATCATTGTTAAGATGAGAATGCAGTTGAGATAATGTGGTAGATGTCAAGAGAGTTTCAATTATTGCATACGGAAAGGCCAGGACTCAGTAATAATTTTCAGAAGGAAAAAAGAATTTATTTACGACTAGCCAGGCTTGGGAGCTTCTCATCCAAAACCCAAGCCCCGAATAAGATTTTTGAGTTCCTTTTATACAGAGGAAGAGTTAAGTGGTTCTTTGTTTCAGTGCTCAATAAGTTTGAATTAACATGTATTCTGGGTAAGCTTTTAACATGAACCTTACACATTCCAGGTAAGCTTTTAACATATTGGTTTGCATCTTCCTTGAATATTTAAAGGTTTCAGAGCTTACTTTTTTTTTTTCTTGAACTGGAGTGGTTGCCATGGTTACAAAGGGCAGGGCTGGGCTGCAGCTCCCGCAGTCAGATATATACAGCTTAAGTTACGGATGAAGAAATGCACAGTCTCCCACCCATAGCCTACATCAATGGGAGAATGAAATCAGAACAGAAAATACTGAAATCTGAATAAAGAATCTGAGGCACGAATGAAAATAACAATATGACCAGATTATTCAGGGTATGTATTAAATAATGATTAAGCGATTTAGAGGTTTTACCTCAGACTTACTGAAACAGGATCTTTAATGATTAGGTTGGTGAGTCTGCATTTTTAACAAGTTCACCAAGGTAACACAGTGCATTACAGTTTGAAAAAGACCTTTCTAGAGATGTCTATGATAGTTCAGTTTGCATACAGTGTAATTAATATATTGGTATTCATAAAAATTAAACTTGAAATCAATCAGTCAACTTTCTGTTTGTTTAAATGCTGAACTTGACTAGGGTCACTAATTCTTCATTAACAAATGAATTCCTTAAGCAAACTTATTCTATGCATACTATATTTGCATAGTATTAAGTATTTATATTTATATGCTTGATGTTTTAGCCATTAGGTATAAAAAAGTGAACAAAACAGACACATTTCCCACATTCCTGGAGATTACATTTTAATGGTGAGGTAGAGAATGGATAATAAATACTATAAAATATAGATTTTGATAGACAGTGAGAAGAGCTGAGAAAACACATTGACAAATAGGAAACAGGACTTCTCAATAGACATGGTTAGCTAGAAAAATGAAAAGCCAAAACACTTATGCACTACTCTCATAAAAACTCCAACAATCTACCCCCATCCTCAGACCTTTCCCCCAAACACAAGATAAATTAAGGATTCATTTAGTGAATATGTCTACACTAGCAAAACAGAACAAGAAAGTAAAACATAAATATAGTATGTGGGTTCTTGTCCCTGCCTAACACCTTACAAGCTTCAAGATTTCGGGTGGTTAATTTTATGTGTCAACTTGACTAGACTAGGGTGCCCAGTTGCTTGGACTAATTTAGCCTGTGCATAAATTCAAACTTATTTTATATCCAAATATGCCTAGAAAGCCAATTGAGAAGTATAAACTCAATAGGCTTTGGATATTCAGGAAGGATGCAAGCCAAATGTGTCAAGACCATGAATGTGGGGGGTTCATGATAAAAGCCTACTTAGAATGTGAGGGATATATGTTAGGTCAAGCTTACCTGGAGGAAATAGCCTATCTAATACTCAGATAAAACACTTGAAGAAACTAACAAAAAGTCCTTTTGCATACAAGCATCATTTGACTCCCCACTCTTATTTCTTCTGTATAAAAGGGACCCAAAAATTATATTGAGGGCTTGGTTTTTATTAGGACAGGAGCCTGCCAAGTCCAGTTGGTCAAAATAAACCATCTTCCTTCTCAGAGTTCTTGTGTCCTGATGTTCAATACCAGGTACACCCAACTTCTCTGCTACTACATTTCTAGGGGCTCATCTGGGATTATGCTGAGAAGGTCAGAGGTAGCAATAGTTGTTTGCCCCTCCCAGATGTCTCCAAGGAGGCCAGGAGGGCCTGGGTGAAACCTACCCCTGGGCTCCCCTGGACACTCCATTTTGTTCCAGAAAGGTTGTGGGCTTTGCCAGAGCCACCCCAGAAGAACCAGAGCACCAGAGGTTTTCAGAAGCCCCAAGAACAAAGCAGTGAGCTCTGCACATCACACAGGTAAGTTGCCTGGGGGTATAGTGCATGAAAAGCCTAATTCTAAAATTAGAAGGGAGCCTGATCTGCTCTCTGAAATAGGAGGCCACAGTACTCCTGAAAATATGTGAGGAAACCATCTTCTCTCTAGGTCTGAGAAAAGGAAGGGGGGTGGTTGTGTGTGTATGATTGTGGCGACTGAGTGAGATGCAGAAAATCACTTCTGCAGGGTGTGTGTGGAGTCCTGAACCACCATTCTGTGGTGACCTCATACAATCAAGGGAGGTCTGGGGGTCCCTACAAAGGGACCCTCTTCCGAGTCAGGGGCTTATACCGACATGTTAAGGTTAAGAGGCGCCGAAATATCCTGTGGAGGACATGGCCAGAGACGGACAAAGTATAAGGATTAGGCTTGAGTGAGTGTTGTGCACCATCAACACAGGGTGGAAACATGGAAAACACACAAAGTAGAACCCCATTAGGTTGTATGCTAAAAAACTTCCCTCATGCATTCCATGAAGATGTATATGGCATATGGTTTCAGCCAGGAAAGCTTAGGATGCTTTGTGAATTAGAATGGCCAACTTTCAGTGTGGGCTGGTCCCATGAGGGCACTTTAGATTTCTGGATCATCCATAAAGTTCACAATGCAGTAACTGGGAACCCAGGACACCCAGACCAGTTTCCCTACATCAATGTTTGGGAAAACACTGTGAGTCAAAGTTCGCCCTGGTTAGGGTAGTGCACCACTAAGGAAGGCAGGATGTGCCTAATACAAAAACTGAGGAGTGCCACACCAGGGACCAGACCAAACAATCACCATGCAAGGGCCCCAAGAAAGTTCACCCCAAGTCCAGTGCCAATCCACCCATTTTAGAAGGGCTACACAAAAATGACTTCCTGCTGCCTTATGCAATTGCTCCTACCCCAGCAGTACTAAGGAATGAAAATGAGCTAGTATCCCTAAGCAGGGCCCCATTGTTGTAATCCATGCAGGGAAGTGCAATGCCCACTCCATCCCCACCGCTGCTTTTATCACAATCAGAGAAGGCACCTATACCATTCCCACAATCTTTATCACCATTTGCACCAGAGACAGCACCTTCACCATCCCTGCAGCCATCTTTGGCACTAGCCAATCCATGCCAATGCAACTCCTCTTTGAAGATGTGCCCAAAATATGGGCAAAGGGTATCCCAAAGCAGATGGCACACAACATTCCTCCAATTATTACTGAAATAAAGCCCACAGTCAATCCAGTAAGCATACAGCAATATTCAGTTCTATGTGAAGCACAAGAAAAAGTCTGGCTACATATTCAGAGATTACTGAATGAAGGCATATTGAGGCCATGCCAGGTCTCTGTGGAACACCCCACTCTTTCCAGTTAAAAAAGCTGATGGGGATTACCACTAGTCCAGAATTTATGGGCAGTTAATTTGGCAGTAAGAACCCTTCATTCTTCAGTTTCTAATCCATATACTCTTCTCAGCTTAATATCCTCAATGGCCATCTACTTTTCATGCCTAAATCTTAAGGATGCCTTCTTGTTCATTCAGGTAGTGCCTCAGAAACCAGCCAATTTTTGCCTTTATGTGGGACAATCCAAACTCAGGCAAAAAGCAGCAGCCAACATGGATGCGATTGCTTTAGGGATTTAAAAATGCACCCACTATTTTTGGACAAGCCCTGGTCAGTGATCTCAAATCCTTTAAGCCAGAAAGCCATAACTGTTTTCTCCTCCAATATGTAGATGACCTCATCCTCAGAAGTCCCAACTACCATGACTGCACTGACAGAACGCATGATCTTTTAATTCATCTGCAGCAAAGGCTATCAGGTGTCTAAGAAAAAAGCCCAAATCTGCCTACCTCAGATCAAATATCTAGATTATAAAATAATGCAGGTGTGCCATGAATTGGGACTTGAAGAAAGAAAGCAATCTGTAGTTTCCCTGAGCTCAACACCCACCAGAAGCTGCGAGAGTCCCTTGGAGCAGCTGTATTCTGCTGCAATTGGATTCCCAATTTTGGGGTTCTCACATGCCCTTTATATGAAGCCACAAAGAGGGGAGATCATAACCCCCTGCTCTGGGAAAGCCCACAGAAAAATGCTTTCACTGCTCTCAAACAAGTTCTAATGGAAGCACCAAGTCTTTGGCTTCCAGATCTCAGTAAACTGTTCTATCTCTACATTCATAACCACCAAAGCCTCACGGTAGGAGTACTCAATACCTCAGTTCCTGGCAAAGACCTGTATCATATCTATCCAAGCAACTGGATACGGTAGCCCAGGGATGGCCCTCATGTCTGCAGGCTGTAGCAGCTGCAACCATGCTTACACTAGAAGCCATAAAATTAACTCTTGGGCAGCCTATAATTGTCCAGGTTCTGCATGCACTAATCACAATCTTAGAAGCCAAAGGAACATATTGGCTTACTGACAGCTGCTGGTTAAATATCAAACCCTATTATGTGAAAATCCATTCAGCCAACTGAAACTTGTAAAAAATCCTAAATCCTGCCACCCTGCTACCTGTAGAGCCAGGGGTTCCAGCCCATAACTGCCTGGAAACATTGCAGGAAGTATATTCCACGCACCAGACCTCCAAGACCAGTCACTGGCAAATCCTGACATGGAGTTCTTCATGAATGGGAGTAGCTTTATGCAGGGCAGCAATTGGTGAGTGGGATATGATGCAGTAACACCCAAGACCACAGTAGAAACTCAGCGCCTCTCAGATAACACATCAGCACAGAAAGCCAAACTCATTGTCCTCACCTGAGCCCTGCAACTTGTAGCTGGAGCCAAAGTTAACTTCTACACAGATTCTGAATATGCCTTCCTTACCCTGCATACACATGGAGTATTAGACAAACAAAAGGCTCATTAACTTGGGAGGAAAGAGCATTAAATTGGCACACAGATTCTGGAACTTTTAGAAGCAGTTTGGGAACCTACCAAAGTGGCTATAATGTACTGCAAGGGACACCAGACAAGTCACAGCCCCATCACCCAGGGAAATCAGAGGGCAGACACTGAAGCAAAAAAGAGCAGTATGGGAAGGATCCCTATCTGAAAATCTGGCTGCTGCTCTCATTCCTCAACCTCTTAATTATTCAGAAACTCCAGTATACACTTCTTGCTGTCATCCTGCAGCCTCTGAATCACTGAGGGACACAATGTACTCAAGCCAAAAGAGAGTGGATACTCTCTGAGGGCAATCACAAGGAGAAAACAGATGGAGGACATTGCCCAACCACAGAATAGTTGTGCCACAAATATTAGCTGCAAATGTAGTTCAAGACTACCACCACAACACACACTTGGGAAAAACCCATCCTAAAGAAGTGTTAGAACGATTCTCCTACATCCCAAGTCTAGCCACTTATCACCCATGCCATATGGCAGCAGTGTGTAACGTGCAAAAAATAACACTTGCCAGGGGCCCGCAGGAGCCCCAGAAGTCCAAACAATCAGCAGAATGCCTCTTGAAGATCTAGTAGTTGATTTCACTGAAATGCCACGATCTGAAAGCTTTAAATATCTCCTAGTCCTTGTTTGAACCTTTTCTGCCTAGGTGGAAGCCTTTCACATTGAACAGAAAAAGCTGAAGAAGTAGCCAAAGTTCTCCTCAGGGAAATCATTCCCTGAAATGGACTACCCCTATCAATTGGCTGACAATGGACGCACCTTCATCTCTGAAATCACTGAAAAGATCGCCAAAGCCCTGCACATCTGGTGGAAACTGCACACCACTTACTGCTCTCAAAGCTCAGGGAAAGTAGAGTGAATGAACCATACAATAAGACTTATATTGCCAAGATTTGCCAAGAAACTGGGCTAACATGGGTGCAAGTACTTCCAAGTGCTCTTCTCCAAGTTCAGGCCAGTACAAGCAGAAAGCTAAGGCTAACCCCTTATGAAATCCTCTTTGGGAGACTCATCCCCTTAATCCAAAATAGAGAAGGGGATCTCAGAGAAAGAGGAAACTTCTCAATAGCTCAGCAAATTATCAACTTAGGAAAAACCCTACTAAACCTGCATTACTGGGTCCAAAAAGGGTCCCCATTAGCTTAAGCATCTCCATACACCCATAAAACCTGGGAGATGCAGTCTAGGTCAAAGACTGGAAATGAGCTCCACTAACCCCTTGATGGTGAGGACCCTATCTTGTCATTTTATCCACCCCCAGTGCAGTTAAAGTAGCTGAGATCACCCTGTGGATACACCATAGCCAGGTCAAGTGAGCTACCCCAGAATCCTGGACCTGTATTCTAGATACCCACTACTCAACCAAACTCATCTTGCAAAGGAAAAATACACCAAGCCCTGCTCCAGTCATACCCCAGAAGCTGACTTGTCCATGGATGGTCAAAGATTGAGGCTGGAACCCTGAGCTCTGCTCCAATCACATCCAGGAAACTGATTAGTCTAGGCACAGCTGAAGAATATGAATCTAGTTCAATCCCTGTTACAATGTCCCTTAGGTTATTCACCCTATTCCTAGCCCTGACCCTCCACTGGTCCCAGGTTGGCACCGCAGAGTGTGAGCCATGTATCCAAAAGGTGTGAATGGGGGCTTATGTCAATACCACATTAATATATCATAGCCATTACACCTGCAAGGGCCATATAACCACCTGCCAGTTTCAAGGAATCTCCTATAGTGTCTGTAACATATCTGGCCAAATAACCTGCTATGACCCCAAACCCCCAACAGTCTCTCATAATGGGAAATAAGGGTGCTTAATTAAAATGGGGAGCTACTTAGCTCTACCCCCTCCCCCCAAGGAGTGGCCCTCCTATTTGATGTATGTCAAGTTATAGACTCCAAGATACCTTGGAATACCAGTTGTAGAGGGCTTAGCTGGGATCAGAAATATACTCATAACAATAAGTACATGTGTGTTCCAGAAATGAAAATGCAGCCCAAGGGGGGCTTCTGGTGCAAATACATAGGTACATACTACTGCCTCTACTGGTTCTGTGTCACCTGGGCCATTTGGAACACAGACACAGCTAAACAAACAGCCATTCTTACCAAGGGTATGGCCCTGGCTAACTGTCCACGTGGTGAATGTAACCCCTTAAACCTCACCATCTTTAAACCTGAATCTTGGCAGACTCAGGGAGTCCAAATGGGCCTCCTCATTGATGGCAAAGGAGTAGACCCAGGAGCCTATATCTGGGTTGGGTATCAGGAACACCCACTCACATGTAAAGCCCACTCTGTGTTCCACTCCTTCTATGAAGACATGGAAAACTCTTTTCCATTCCAACAAGCAGCAATAAAACTCTTCATAAACCTAGCTGAAGTAGTAGGGGCAGCCTTAAATGTCTCCTCATGCTATGTATGTGGAGGGACTAATATCGGAGACCAATGGCCCTGAGAAACAGAGAATACAATTACAGCCAACCATATAATGAAACTGGCCTCCTGGCTGTCCCCTGAGATAGTATGTGGTCCTTGCAAACTTCTGTCGTAGGAAAATATTGTGCTTTAAGGGCCTGTCTAAACTCCTCAATATCTGTTAGAAACCTAACATGTACAGGAGGAAATTTCCAAAATTATACCACTAATACAACAGAGCCTTGGAGAACATGGAATGAATCAGACTTCATTCTTGTAAATCATACTTTCCCCAAATCAATCATAGTGTGGAACTCCACCGCAAAAGGCCCCTTTACTGCCCTAAATGGTCTGTACTGGATTTGTGGGAATGTTGCATTCTGAGAACTTTTCCAAAACTGGTGTGGTACTTGTATGCTTGGTACAATAAAACTCTTCTTCCTCATTCACATAACAGAAGAGAAAGAGCTAAGCCAGCCAGTATATCAAAACATAAGCGAAAAAAAAGGCTGTCATTACCTGGGGAGGTGAAGAATGGCCCTCTGAGTGTATAATCCAAAACTATGGGCCAGCAACTTGGGCAGAGGATGACATGTGGGGTTATTGAACCCCTATCTGTATGTTAAACCAAATCATTCACCTACAAGCCATGGTAGAAATAATAACTAATGAAACTACCCATGCACTAAAATTACTACTCCAAGAGCAAACTAAAATTCAGGAATGCTGTCTACCAAAACCATCTCACCTTGGACTATCTCCTAGCAGCTGAAGGTGGAGTTTGTGAAAAATTCAATCTCTCTAACTGCTGCCTTGAGGTAGACAGCACTGGAAAGTTTATTGATGAAATTACAAGCAAAATGGTAAAAATTGCTCATGTTCCAGTGCAGACCTGGAATGGTTGGAATTTAAGTAATCTGTTTGGAAGCTCGCAGTCAATAGGAAACAATTTGAAGCTTCTACTGGGAATAATTGCCTTCTTCATAGGAGGATGCATCATACTTCCTTGCCTCCTTCCTTTCACCATAAGCAGAATGTGCACCCTAATAAATGATATAGTAAAAAAGCAGACAGCTGACCATCTCATGGCTCTATATACATACCAATCAGTTCAGAGAGACTGGCTATAGTGATGCCAAAGCTTAATAACCTTAAGCATGCATCAAAGGGGGGGAAATAATATAGCCTGTGCATAAATCCAAACTTATTTTAAATCCAAATATGCCTAGAAAGCCAATTGAGAAGTATAAACTCAATAGGCTTTGGATATTCAGGAAGGATGCAAGCCAACTATGTCAAGCCCACCTGGAATATGGGGGGTTCATGCTAAAACTTACCTGGAATATGGGGGATATATGGTAAGTCAAGCTTACCTGGAGGAAATAGCCTATCTAATACTCAGGTAAAACACTTGAAGAAACTAACAAAAAGTCCTTTTGCATACAAGCACCATTTGACTCCCACTCTTATTTCTTCTGTATAAAAGGGACCCAAAAATTCTACGTGGGGCTCAGTTTTTATTAGGACAATTTCCGCTGAGTCCAGTCAGTCTAAATAAACCATCTTTCTTCTCAGAGTTCTCGTGCCTTGGCCTTCGATACCACATTCACCCGACTTCTCTGCTACTATAGGACAAACTCTAACCTAGATGTTATTGTGAAGGTATTTTGTAGAAATTATTAGCATCTATAATCAGTTGACTTTGAATAAGGGAGAATACCCTTAATAATATTAATAGGTCTTGTCTAAGCAGTTGAAGGCCTTAAGAGCCAAAACCAAGATTTCCTAGGGAAGAAGAAATTCTGCCTAAAGGCTATAACTACAAAATCCCTCCTGAATTTCCAGTCTGGTGGGCTACTCTACATATTGTGCAGATTTTGGACTTCCCAGTCCTACAATTGCAAGAACCAATTCCTGAATGTATACATATCTTAATTTTTCTGTTTCTCTGGGGACCTGGACTGATGTATGTTGGTCAGTCAGTGTCTTAGAGCTTCAATTTCTTCATCTGAAAAATGGATGCAATGTTTTTTGTTTTTGCTTAGGTTATGGGTATAACTCAAATAATTTTTTCTCAAGCCAAAACACAGTTAAATAAAAAGAAGACATCATATTTCTAGAACTTATATTCTATCTCAAGTTCTCTTGCATTTGTTGTAGTCAAACATTAATATTAGACAGGTAATAGATTTGTTTTTAGCCTTTTTATAAGTATCTCTTGTTCCCTTTTCTGCTCTATCTCCTATGTTTCATGATCTTATAGGCATTGTTGGATGTCTAGACATAACTGCCCAATGGTCTTCCATGCTAAGATGTCTATGTTCCCCCCATTGTCTTTTGTTAATAGAATTTGTTCTCTTTGGCATCTAATGAGACATCCATAGTTCCAGAATCAAATACAAAGTTTACTTTATGTACTCTGTGATTCCATAATGGGTCCTTTGGCTATCTCACAGAACTTTAAGTTCTTCTGTAAGGTGACTATATGTCCTGACTGGTTTATGCTGGTTTATTCTGGCTAATAATTAGCCATGCACCCTTTCACTCTCATAAGTTTTGCAATTTTATTGATAATGATAAGGTCACCCTCTTGTTCGAATATTAACCTTAAGCTCCTTAGAGACACATAGACTGGGAGGTTCTTAAGTTCCTCTTTGTCTAGATTCACCCTTTTCAAAGCATCAATGGAAAGTGAAGTATAGGGTCCTTTCCTTTCCATAATCAGGCCAAACTCTGCCTGGAATTTTATTGTTCCCTACTGCCTAACAAGGGGTAACTGATATACTTGGCCCATTTTCTGAAATTCATACATAAGTATCATATCATTGTTCTCCCTTACTCTGACCATAAAGTAACCTTCTAGTTTTGCTTGGTAAAGGAAGTGGGACACACTAGACATATATATTTTTTCAAGGGGCAGAAATGTTAAGTCTTGATCCCTTCAGGGGTTTTCTTTTGATATGCAAAATCAGGCTTTCTGAATTCTAAACCTTTTCTTTTTCAAAAGATTTGTTCTTGCAAATTAAAATTCTACTTTTCAAGAATATTTCAATACTTAAAAGTGTATAATTTGACTCTATTTTCTGTATTTGTCTATATCATTCCTCCTCTGAGGCAATAATTCCAGAACACCTTAGCCTGAGGGCATAATTTTATAGGGATCAGAGGTAACAGGTTAAAAATGAATATATTGGTGTGTGTGCATGTATGAATGTATTTTTTCCTATATCTAGCACAACAGATAATGATCAAGAACAATAGCGCATGTGAAAAAGTAGTTTATATAATATTGGCCATGAAGTGATTAAACAATAGGACACAGAATCATCATTATTGAGGAAGGGCTATTTAATTTATTGCTAAGGACATGCTGTAGAGCTAGGCAAAAAAATTAGGTTATTATTTTCAGATCTTACGCTAGTTAAAAACTTGCATACAGTCAAAGGATTAAAAATATTGCTTTCACTCCCATTAAAGGCAGAAGGCAAGTTGAGGAAGTAAGAATGTAGCCATCAGATAGAATTCAGTCAATTACAGAGATTTAGAATATTCAAGTGTCAGAGAAAGGCTAAGAGAGAAAAACTCACCATTAAATAGTAAAAGAGAATGTCATTATTTTTTAGGCTGTATTGAAGGGAAGCAAATCTATCTGTAGAAAACAATTGATAAAGACTTTTTGTTTTCAAGACTGTGCTTTGACCCAGTGTATGAGCAAAAACAAAGACAAAGACCCCTTAAGAAAACACCCAGCCCAGATGGAAAAGCACAAGAATTTGAATATTCACAAAAGGATTACCACAACCTGGAAACAGAGCATCAAGAATAAATCAGAAAATAATATACCCAAATTGTTACTCTAGAACATTAGGGAGGAAAATTGGAGCATGGTAGCAGAGCCTACAAAATGACATAATTTTTACTGCATGTATTTCTTATTTCAAATAGTGAGTTGAAACATTTTCAATAAATTCTTTTTCAGCTTTCATAAGGATTTACAACTTTCAGATAATGTTGTACATACATATTTAAGTGAAGGGATTCTGTCTGATTCTAATAATAAAGAATTTTCTCACCTAACATAGAATAAACCAGCTAATTAGTAACTTCTGTCTGCAGCAGGTTTTATACTTTTCATGCTACAGTCATGAAAATATAAAGTCCTAAATAAATTAAGGAAATAATAATAGAACATGGATAAAATGATAATGATATTAAAAGATTTCATTCCTGCTTAATGAAATGCAACAAATTTTACTTTCAACTCTCCTTTCAGTTTCATCTAGAGCTGTAATGTGGCACAAATCTTTCTATAGCAAAATCCATGGACTGCAAGACAGTGAGCTGTTCTTTCTTTCATGCAAAGGCCCTGCATTTTCATTGCCCTCTTATGATAAAGCTCTGACTAGACAACCCTCTTTCTTGAACTCTTGACCTTATATTCTGTAAGTAGATAAAATATTAGTGCATCAATATTTTATTGAAATCCTATAATAAGCAACATATAGTATTACATTTTTAGGAGAAAAAGAAGACCATTTTAGTAACAGGAATTAGTACTTTATTGAGTGTGTGATGACATTTGACTCTGTGAGTCATTTTTTATAAATCAAAATTCTTTTAGCAATAATAAAGTAGGAGAATGTGGGTAAAAGATGAATAAATAATGTGCTCTTCTCTGGCTATAGGAGACACAAATAGGATTAAATCAATCTTAATGAAGTTTATTTTTATAATACATTCTAAGTTAAAGAACAAAGAAATGCCTGAAATGATAATGGTAAACTGGATCGTAGGGGATCTCAAGATGAAAGGTAATTTCACTCAGAATAAATGCATATCTGGGACTTCAGAAGGCAGAGGTAATGCTTTTTTTTTTTTTAAACAGGGGCTTTGCAACGGTTCAATAACTACATGGACATCATCAAGGAATAATATCCTCTTTATTCTTTCTATCATATATTATTCAATTTTCAGGAACAAGTTCAAGCCTAGTACCTTTAAAATATTTGATGTGTTTTGCCTCTTCTGACCTCTAGTGATGACTCTGTTCTTTAAACTGCATTTTAATGCCATGCCATTTTTCTCTGCTTTGTAAAATTTGGGGGCCTAACTTTATGAAGTAAGTTTGCTTTGATTCTTCAGCAAAACCATAAGTTATTTGAAGTCAGTGAATATGTTTTGTGTTTCCTTGTATTACAAGTACCCTGAATAATTAGTGTTACAGAGAAGTTGGACAACAAATATATGATAGAAATAATTGGGTTATACTGCACAAGTACTGTATGGGTGGAACATAAGCATGTTACAGGGCATACCTATGCAGGTTTATCTTTGACAAAGAATTAAATGTATAAGTTAAGTGAAAGATATCAGAAGACTCATTTCAGATTTTTGGAGGCTAAGATCACCTGTAAGAGAAGGTGAAATTTAAACACTGGCTAGAAGAATTAGATGGATGTAGGTAAAATGGTGAAAAGAAAAATAAAATTCAAAAGAATGAAAAGATTATGTATGCTTTAGAGGAAATGAAAGGGGATGTCAACTGAAGCTTTAGTGTAATGGATGAGTATGTGAGATGAGGTTGACATATATCCATTCATGAGGCATCCTGTTGGTTGCTGGCCTGCAATATTTCAGGCACTAATGCTAGATTCTGGAAATACAATAGTGAAACAACCATATCACACTTAGACTTTTTTGACATTCAAACTAAGTGTAAAGGTGAAGATTACAGTAAGCTTTAACTAAAGAAGTAAGGTTCTATCTATGTTAGTTGTTTGCAAGGATATAATAAAGGGGCTGCCTTAAATTGGGAGGCCAGCTAAAGTTTTGCTGAGAATGATGCTTGAGCTGAGATAGAAATTCGAAGAAATAGCTAAGTGTGAAAAGGACAATATAGAAGGAAGAACATATGAAAGAACCTTGGTTGGGGGTAGAATATTTCCAATAAACCATAAGTAATTCAGTGTAGTCAAGGTATAGTAAACAGGATGAAAATCACCTCAGGAGCCAGACCATGCAACATCTTCTAGAACAAGTGATAGATTCATATATGTATATACGTATATGATCTATAATATATGTATTTTTTCCTCAGAGCATGAGAAATTAGTGGAGTGTTGAAAGCAGGAGCTGTGACATGATCAAATTTGTGTTTTGAGAAGATCATCAATCCATCAGCCATGTGGGATCTAAGACACCTCTTGATTTAGAGGTGGAGTGGACATCATCATCCCAGGATCCACAGGATGGATTAAGGTTAGATATGGATTAGAGTGGACCTACTGGTATTCTACTATAGAACTATTATGACTCTAGCAATAGAAGAAATTGTATCATTGATGTGGAGAAAAGGTCCACGGGCATTGCTGAGGGCAGAGAGAGGGAAAAAGAGATGTGGTGTGGGGGCATTTTCGGGACTTGGAGTTGTCCTAAATGATATTGCAGGGACAGATGCTGGACATTATATATCCTGCCATAACTCATTGAATGGACTGGGGAAAAGTGTAGACTATAATGTAAACTATAATCCATGTGGTGCAGCAGTGCTCCAAAATGTATTCACCAAACACAATGAATGTGCCACAATGATGAAAGAGGTTGCTGATGTGGGGTGGGTGGGGATGGGATATATGAGAACCTCTTATATTTTTAAGGTAACTTTTTTTGTGTGATTTATGTATCTTTAAAAAAAAAGGCAATAAAATTTTTGAAAAAAAAATTACTAGAACTTCCAATGGCAAACAGATAAGAAAAGTGCTCTGAAGGAATTGATGTTTTACCACTAGAATGACATTAAATGTCAAAAAGGGAAAGACCTATGGCTCAAAAAATAATTTATGGAAAAGTCTGCCTGGGCTTGGGAAGGGTCTGAGAGAGGAGAATAGGATTAAAAGCAGAGTAAGCATCAATGAGGAAAGTATAGGATTGGCTTTCCCTGCTCCAGGTTTCAGTGAGCCAGGAGCCATGGACTGCTTTTAAAAATCAGGACCAGAATGGGAACCAAGTCATCTTCAAGAATGGGAACATTTTTTAAGGCAACAGAACAAGAGTAATACTTTAATATTCATAGGAAAACAGAACATTTCTCAGTATCAGTGAAAGTCAAGCAACAATGGCAAGGAAAGGGCAATGGCTCTGTGAGAAGTCTCAAGGGTACAGACAAAAACTCAGTGTAGTATACTGAATTATGTATATGTATTTCTCTTTGAGCATGCTCTTCGTCTTAACCAATATTCATGTGAGTGTGAACCAATTGTAAACAGGACCTCTTGGATAAGCTTTGGTAAGTGGGAACCCATGCTCTTGTATCCATACATGTATTCCATACCTGCTATCGTGGCTACCTTAGTCATGCATCCATAGTGCAATACTCATGTAGACTGATGACATCATGAATGCCTGATGTCGACTAGCCAGGTCATTCTATCTACCTGGTCCTTTAGTAATTCTCATTTGGTGGAGGTTCTCTATGGTAGGTATTATAAATTACACAAAGATCTGCACATATTTTACCCTCTCTCATAGGTTCATCCCGATGTTTCTGCTCCAGATTTCTTAATTTCCAATATCTCTTCTTCCCAACCTAGAATCTTTATTAAATACCTTCATAACTCTCTATCAGCAAGTCCTAGCCCCTTTCTTATCATTGTGTCCCCTGTCTTCTAACAATTAAGTGTTGACACCTGGTCTCTATGGTTCTAGTGTCCTGTTATCCCCATTACCATCTATAAGTCCAGTTTTGTAAAGGCATCCCCTGCTACCATCCCTCACCTAGAGAGGGAAGAGACCCATGAAATTTTTAGTGAACTTAGTATCCCTCTCACCAACATATTCCTTATAGGACTGGTATTTAGTGTATCCTTTGCAGCTTCCAATGGAAAATAGACCTCTAGTTGGCTTCCCAGCTGTACTAATCAAATCTATTCTAATATGACTACTTATTTTTAATCCTTAAAGATCTATTTGTTATGTAAGTTCTATCTTGCTAGTTTACACCAGGGGTTCTTACCAGGGGTCCACAGACCCTCAAGTTGTCCATAGAAAGATGGAAAGATTTCAGGGGACCTGTGAGCTTGAATTGAAAAAAATCAACTTATCATCTTTATTTTCCCTGAAATCTAGCATTTCCTTCACTTATGAATATATGCAATAAATAAATTACAGTAATATTCGTTCTACCTATCTGGGTAAGGGTTCTGTGGAAGAAAAAAGGTTAAGAACCTCTGGTTTAGATCTTCACTTTTCCATGTTTCTAGGAACCACCCTGAAAGAATATTTTTGCCACCCTCTGTTTCATGCTAGGGTGTTAAATCTTGTACTTCAAAGAGAGCTCTCAAATGAATAAAAAGTCCCCTATTTAACCATATGCCTATCTCTTGATCAAACATTAACAAATACAATCTTCTGTATATTCCTGCATATCCTGTTTATACATGCTGGGTAGTCCCTACACCTCCTTTGAAATAAAATCCACTTCTTCCTTTTGTAGGTCCAGTTTGGTCTTGAGTAGTTAAAACAATGACATAAACCTATAGGTGAGGAAGGGAGGTAGGAACATATCCCAAAGGAGGTATATGCTATCTAGTGTGAAAAAGGCTTCACAATGTTTGCAAGTAATGGGAGAATGCTAGTCTAGGATAACAAGGAACATCCTCCTCCAGCAGTCTCAGAAGACTCAGAGAAACCTGAGGATTCAAATTTCCATGTCTGCTTAGATGTTCCCATTGCAGAGAGATTTCTCACTTTGGTATAGCTGATGTGCTACTTTAAACTTCTTTGGAACCCAGCTATTCTAACAGTTAAACCTTGGAATTGATCCCCAGCTTTTTCTGTTTTCTTGGCACAAGAGATAAGATCCTTATTATAAACTACCATGGATACACTCTGGATTCCATACTCAAATTAAATTTTAGTTCCTAATTTATCACTGCTATGTTTTGTTATCTTTTTAGATTTCAATGGATTTCAGCAATAGAAACACAATTCCACTATCATCATAGTACTATTTCCACCATATTTCTCAAATGCCAGATATCTGGCATCAAGTAATGCATTATTTTCCACTGGTATATCATTGTAGTTCAGTACCAGGGAGGATTTTAACAATTACCCTCCTATCTCATGACAGGCCTTCTCTGTGCTCCACTGCAGTCAGTGATGGTGTCTTCATTGCTAGCTGGATGGAAAGTGATACTGCTCTGAAATTTCTTCCTTTTGTTTGTATTCTCAGACTATTGGAAACAAATTTTGCCAGTTGTGTTCCCTAATAGCAGACTCTAGCATTGATAAACTTATCTAGGAAGTTTATTAAGGAGCACTCTGGAGTTCAATTGATGTGGGCTATGGGTGGGAGGCTCTTTGTCTCTTCAGAGATGACCTAAGCTGTCTGACTTGTGGGTGTGAGATGGTAAGAAGCTGCAATCCTGCCCTTGGTGACCATGGCAAGGACTCCAGTCCCAGGAAACAGTTTAACAATGCAAGATCTATAAACTTTAAGTATTCAGGGGAAATGCAAACAAAATATGCTAAAAGCTTATCTAGAATGCCTGAAGTCCATGCTAAAAGCTTTCCTAAGATGTAGAAGATATATATGCTAATTCAAGCCTATTGAGAACTGAAACAAAAGGACCATTTAACCTTTCCTCTCTGTATAAAAGAAACTCTGAAAGTCTTGTCCCAGGCTTGGATTTGCAACAGGAAGCTCCTGAGTGTGACCGGCCATCAATAAACCATTTTTCCTTCTCAAAATCATTCCTGAGTCCTGGCCTCTCTATACGCAAATAATTAAACCTCACTCAAATTCTACAACACAGTAATTATGGAATGAAACTGAAGAAAGCAGCATAGCAGAGAAGAGATTGAACTCTTACGTAGTCTCAGTGGAAGCTTTAGCCCCTCTTTGAGAAGGTTTGTATTTGGGGTGAAACTTTGGAGTGGATCCAAGTGTGTACAAAGGAGCTAAGGCTATATTCTCCCTATTGATTAGATGGTGTCTGCCCTGAGAACATACATAACTTTGGAAGATGGAATTTTCTTTATCAGAGGCAGTCCCCACAGAAGAACACCAGTTGTGGGATTTTTTCTAGCAGCATTCAAAGCATCTTGGGGAATAAATACTTATTTCCTTAGTGAGGACCTGGGAAGTACAACACAATGTCTACCATAGGCTAGAATTTGGGAAACGAGAAAGATCATTAAACAGCCCCAGTAAATTGGAAGAAAAGAATCAACATATTAACATACTGGAAGTCTTGTGATACTGAAGAATAACCATGGTGTGAGTCATAGAATGAGCGTGCTGGCAAGACATTTAATAAATTTTATTTTATTGTTAGAGAAATGATGGGATTTATACAAATTTTAAAATAGGGAGGTGATATTAAACAATGTCAACTTTCAATTACTGCAACTTTCTTCTGGAAGTTTATGCTTTTTGGACTCTTAGAGAGCAATGATACAAAGCATTAGTTATATTTTTCTATGCCATTATTTATTAGGTGAGATCAGTATATTTAGATAAAACTGTGTATTTGATGCAAAAAGTTAGAAGGTCAAAAAGAAAGGACAAAGAAAAAAACAAGAAAAATGTATATGCACATCACAAAATAAAATTAAAAATCTTCCTTTGGAAGTATAAAATAGATATCATTCATGGAAGATAAATTCATGCCTTCTAATAAAGTTGTTTAGAAAATTAACACTGAAAACAGAGAAATATTCATGCTCCCAAAAGAAAAGAAAAAGGCAGAAATGCAAGTGGTTGGCAAAAGCTACATGGATAATGGCATAACGGATTATATAACCAATGTAGCCAGTCTAAATCTCTGTTTTTTCAGTGCTGATAATTATGTTTCTAATATTGTGCTTCCACCACCATCCACTATCAGAACATTTCCATCATTCCAAATAGCAAAACTGTATATTTTTTGCCTTAACTTTCCATGCCCTAGCCATACCTGATCCCTTAGTAACTTATATTCTAGATTCAGACTTATGTGTTTATTTATTCTGATTATTTGAAATCACCGAGATAATACAATACTTGTCCTTTTATGTCTGGATTATTTTACTAAACATAATGCCTTCAAAATTCATCCATGTTGTTGCATACATCAAGATTTCATTCCTTTTAATGGCTGAATAATATTCCATTGTATGTATATACCACATTTTGTTTATCCATTCATTGGTTCATGGACACTTGGATTACTTTCATCCTTTGGCAATTGTGAATAATGCCACCAAAAAAAAACATCCATGTGCAAATATCTGCTTGAGACTCTGCTCAATTCTTTTGGGGTAATATACCTAACAGGGGGTTTACTGGGTCACATGGTAATTCTGTTCTTAGCTTTCTGAAGAACTTATAAACTGTCTTCCACAGCAGCAGCACCAATTTACATTGCCAATCTATATTTTTTAGATAAGTTTTACCTTTTTTGTTTACTTCTTGTTTTGTTTTATATATGACAGAAAGCCTATAAAGCCACAATGAATACTCTGATTTGGAAAAAAAAACTTTTTGTTCTCTGAAATTCTGAGACAAGGACTTAAATCCAGGCAGTGTTACTGTGTAGGTCATGACTTGGAAAGAGAAAAGAGACTATATGATTGAGCAGGTAACTATGTGGTTTGGGTCATAGATTTGGATTTCATATTTCACATCACAAATGATGGTGCCAGAATATTAAATTTATGCTAATAGTTTAAGTGCATTTCATGGAAATGGAAAAGAACTTGTTTAACAGGATTCTCAGAGCAGTAGCTACAATTATAATAATAATAGCTAATACCAAATTAGCATTTATTAATATTCAGTATAATAAAATTTAAAATATATTATTCATTTAACATTTATCTCACCATAGTAAAGAGGTATTGCAAAAATTCATATTTTATTGATGAGTACAGAATTGTAGAGACAATTTCTAAATTGACCAAGGACACAGAGTAAAATGGCAGATCTGAGATTTAAACACACACATAAATGACTTCAAAACCACAGTTCCCAGCTAGGATGTCAGTGTTTCTCCTCTTATTTACCATAACTCACTGGTGAAATGCTTCTTTTCACATGTGTGCAGTTAATTTCTCATTCATATGTAAAGTTAACTTTTGAACAAGAAAATGTAAATATTATCATACTAACATCTGTAGCAGAATTTTGACCTGAGCAAATTTGCTCAATAAAATGAAGTATAACATTTGATAAGAATTAAAATATTGATGTAATGGCAGGCTAGCACAAATGAAAAATCATCTATTAGTGGAGATCAGAAATTGTTTTGGGGGGATGGTATATAATACAGAAAAGTCAGAGAAATAAACACTTAAACTCATATAACAATAGTACCTAAACTCTTATAGCAAGCATTGGTAATGTTATAGCTGTGGCAGTATAAATACATACATAGAGATATTGGTACACTATAGAAATGATTGTATTACAATCACTATTGACCTAATTAATTCTTCAAATGTTATAGTATTTGAAATGACCTCATGATATTTGTAAAACAACCAAGTAAATTTGCCAATATCTATTCCTCCATACATGATCCAGAGAATTTTAAAATCGTATTTGATAGGGAAAGAGAGGGAAAAACAAAGGTAAAAAGAAATCTACCAAATAACACATAATGAAGAGCAATAGTCATATCAATGCACAAAAAATCCATAGGAAAGTAGGGACTTAATGACTTTTAGATAACAACAATTTGAAAGGTATTCAAGAATAACATAAATATCTATATATATTAACTTAGAAATATGACTGAAATATGAATTTGAAACCAATCTTAAAATACAGCTGTAAATGTGTTCTAAAGAAGAGTCACTGAGATTTGGAGAGATTGATTTTGTGATGTAAACATGGCAGAGGAATTTTGTAATTTATTTAAAACACACAAACACACGAACAACCAAGCAACAATGACAAAAAACAAAACAAAACAAAAACACAAAGACCAACAGAAGACAGTAGAAATTTGGAATCCTGGCTGGAGTTAATTATGTGATAATGATCATCATCCACAGATATAAAATGATAGTTTGGTAGCAATTAGATGGTGAAAATGAAAAAGAGGAAAGAAATTAAATTAAAAGAACTGTAGGGATACATCTGGATCCAGGATAGGAGAAAGAGTTCTCAGTCCTGAGGCAGATTAGTATGGGGAAAGGGGGAAGGCAGCTGGCCCAACAGACAACATGGATGACGGACCACATGGCCATGAGAACCCACTCAGAAACCTCCTGGAAGAAGCCTGCTGGAAAGATGACACTGTGAGTTCCTGGCCATGAGAACCTCATTTGGAGTGAGAGGAAAGTCCCTGGATAACCTCAAAAGGGCTCATTTTTGGCCTCTGATAAATGATAGGGGAACAACCAATCAGAACAGCAGACTTTAAAAGGTCTGACCAGGAGCAGGTGTGGCTCAAGCAGTTGAGTGCCCAACTCCCAAATGGGAGACCCTAGATTCATTTCCAGGCACCTCCTAAAGAAAACAAACAAATAATAATCAGACATCAAGCAAAAGCAATGAGCAAGACAATGAGCAGATAAGGAGAAAAAAAACAAAACAAGCAGGTTTGGATGTGGCTCAAACAATTGAGTGCCCACCTCCCATATAAGAGGTCCCAGGTTCAGTTCCCAGTGTGTCCTAAAGAAAAAATATAACCCTGACCTAGGGTCCCACCATGCCACTTACCCTGCTGAATGTCCATGGTCCATGCTAAGGAAAAAGTACATGGACCATGTACTTTTCTCATTTTTTTCTTTCTCAATAAACTCTTTATTCCCTTTGCCTACCTTATCCCATGACCTGAAATTCTTTTATGTAACAGAAATCAAGAACCTAAAGCCCAGAAACAAGAGCTATCTAGTGACATTATCTAGCAAGTGTAAGCCAGGAGTTCTAGAGGTAGGTAAGCCTCCCTGACACTAGGCAAGGACTTGTGAGTCTAAACTTTTAATTATAGCCTGTCTGTGTCCTATTTTGGTTCTGCTATTTTAAAGGGGTTCCTGGATAGGCTCCCACAGGACAAACCTCAGTCTGTCAGACTTCCCACTCCCTCTTCAGAGGTTGTGAGATGAGTCTCTAATGCCATGTAGATCCAAGGAATTTCTGGGTGGTGGATGAAGCCATCCTTGAGACCTTACTGGGTATGTTAAGTTACCAGGCCCTCTCTGTCAGTTCAGAATGGCTATCACCCATTTTATTATTTCCTTAGGACACTAACTCCTTTTAATTAAAAGTGCCTTTAATCTTCCAACTACTACTGTCCTCATTTTGGGTCTGTGAAATGCTTTAGAATGCCTTAGAAACTGAAAATGCATTTGTTAGCCAGGCTTGAGTTCCTCCCTTGGTAGTCCCCTGAAGCTTTGCTCCTTCTACATCTTGGGAAGACCCTGAGAATGTCTCAGGGGGGCCCTGAGGCTGTTTGCTGGCAAGTCACAGGACAATTAGTCTAGTTTTTTTTTTTTTAATGTCAGGTTTAACTGAGGAACTCTGGCCCCTATGAGTGGCTATGAGGTGAGTTTATTCCTAGCCATCTGCAAAGTAGGCAAAGAAAGACCCTTAACCAACCCCTTTCCTAGGGTCAGGCAGCTTGGGGATTCTGTTTGGGAGCCAGACCCAGATGCCCCAAGGCCTCAAAAACTCTGAGGACACCCAAGACATAAAGCTCCTGATCCCCAGAATGTGGAGACTGTGAGCAGGACTCCTGACATCCAGAACACTGGATGAGTGAACAATTTGTTCAGCCAGGTCTACTGGTGGGATTCCATCCAGACTGTTGAATGCATTTTATCTCTCCTAGGATAGTGGGTTGCCCTTCCAGCATTCCAGTAGACTGCCAACTGGGGTGCCATCACAGAAATTGGGACAAACTCACTATTGATAGTCTAATCTTTTCCTGCTAAACCACAGTATGGCTGAGAATGAGCTTTATATGGGATCCTGTAGCAGTTTGGTATTATTTATGAATTCCAAAAATAGATATTGGATTATGTTTGTAGCTGGTCTGTACCTCCAAGCTTATTACATTTTATTGGATTCAGAAGTTTCTCTTTTACTTGATTAAATAATGATTAAGGCTTTGATTGAGTCACTTCAGTAGGACATTGCATGCCTGCCCCCTTGGTGGGTGGGGACTCATAGAGAAACTGTAGCACAGAAAAGTAAGGGTAGGGTTTTTTGAGCTGGAGTTTGGGAAGTAAGCACACAGAAGAGCAGAGCACCTGAGCCCAGAGAGAATTGAGCCCTGTGGAGAAAGACAAGGCTGGTTGCCCAATAGCCTATAGTTGGCCATGGGGAGAGAGCACAGCAGCTGAGCCAAGAAAGAAATACCCTGGGAAGAGAGGAATCCAGGAAGCCTGAACTCTTGGCAGACATCAGCAGCCATCTTGCTCCACCAAATGGCAGTAAACTTTGCTGGAGAAAGTAATTTATGATTTATGGACTGGTAACTGTAAGCTTCTACCCCAAATAAATACCCTTGATAAAAGACAACAGATATCTGGCATTTTGCATCAGCACAACTTTGGCTGACTAATACAGAGTTTGGTAGTGAGAGTGGAATAGTCCTTTTACTATTACCAAAATGCTGGAATGGTTTTATAAATGGTAAGGGGTATTTTTTGGATGAATTGTAAGAAATTTGAAAGAAAAGGTCAAGATTGATTTGCAGAGACTGTTGGTAGGGATATGGATGCTAAAGAGACTTTTAATGATGCCTTAGAAGTAAATGATGAAACTATTATTGGAAACTGGAGGAAAGGTGATCCATGTTTTAAAGTTGCAGAGAACTTAGCAACATTAATTCCTGATGGTTTATGCAAGACAGAATTTGGAAATGGTGAGCCTGGACATTTAGCTGAAGAACTTTCCAAAGTAAACCCTGACTTCTCCTTGCAACTTATAGCAAAATACTAGACAAGAGAGATACTTTGAGGACTGAACTGTCAGACACAAAGAAAACAGAAACTGATTCTATAAATTCCAAGCCTCTGTAAATCAAGCTCTCAGATGATAGTGCCCTTGGAGGACTTAACTAAATTTGGTACTTGTAAACCAGGATTTAAAATTCAGTTATCTAGGAAAGACTTCTGGAAAATCTTACTGTCTGATGGCTTGGACCCCTGCTTCATGCATGCTGAACCAACAAGCTTTTTGAAAGAGCTGTTTGAAAAATAAAAATAAAAAGAAAAACAAAACTGTCAGCTTGGACTAAAAGGGACATGGAAAGGAGAGGTTGAAGGAGAAACAGCTTTAACAGGAAAACCATGGAAGCTGAGATCTAGAATTAAGACATTGCTTGGGCCAAGAGAGGAAACCCACCCATGTGTACAGATAGAGTGAGGTGGCCCAGGCAGTTGAAGAGGGTAGATGTTCCCACCAAATATTTGGGGAGAATTTTGCCACCCCATTTTACAGAGAGGTTGGAGCACATTCCCCAAGGATAAGGAAAGTTAAAGTTACCATCCCGTAGGTCTGACAAGGGTAGACCTGAGCCCAAGGATTAGGGAAGGTCAGGTGGTCAACTCTTTGCTCTGAGAGGGTTGAGCCTGTATGCTAAAGGTTAGGGAAGTTGTTGTCTTCATGTCACTGTATAGGGGGGTTAAAACTCTAACCCAAAGATTAGTAAAGTGTGACAAACACCCCAATATCCTTAGAGCATGAGGTCTAAAGCTTGGTCTACACCCAGGTGCTTTGATGAGGGTGGAGTCAAGAAAACAGCCATTAGGCAAGGGTGGAAAGGGTGGGTCCTCATGAGGCCCCAAGGAGAAGAAACCATCATCTTAAGAATGACTCTCAGACTTTGACATCTAATGAAGTATGTCCTGCAGGTTTACTGACCCATGACTCATTTCCTTCCCAATTTCTCTGTATTGCTTTGGAAATGTTTATCCTTTGTCCATTGTGTTTTGGAAGCAGATAAATTATTTTTTAAGTTTCAGAGGACCACAGCAGAGGGGAATTTGCCCCAAGTTTCATTAAACTGATTGTAATATGATTTTGTGCTTAGCACTGCTACTGAAATAAGGTGTTTTTTTTTTTTTCAATATTGTAATTGGTTTTTGGAATTCAGAGGGTAGAGTACAGCAGTTGGATATTATTTTTTAATTCCAAAAATAGATATTGGATTATATTTGTAAACTGGTCTGTCCCTCTGAGCATATTAGATTATATTGGATTCAGAGGCTTTCCTTTTACTTGATTTAATAATGAGTAAGGCTTTGCTTGGTCCACATCAGAAGGATATTGCGTGCCTGCTCTCTTGGTGGGCAGAGACTCACAGAGAAACTGCACCACAGAGAAGGGAGTTTAGCATTTTCTGAGCTGGATCCCTGGAAGTAAGCACACAGAGGAGCAAAACAGCTGAGCCCAGAGAGAATTGAGCTCTAGGGAGAGAGTCAGAGCTGGTTTCCTGATAGTTTACAGCTGGCCTTGTGGAGAGAGCAGGGCAGCTGAGCCCAGAAAGAGACAAGCCCTGGGAAGAGAGGAACCCAGGAAGCCTGAACTCTTGGCAGACATCAGCAGACATCTTGCTCCAACACATGGCAACAGACTTTGGTGTGGGAAATAACTTATGCTTTATGGACTGGGAACTGTAAGTTTCTACCCCAAATAAATACCCTTTATAAATGCCAACAGTTTTCTGGTATTTTTCATCAGCACCGCTTTGTCTGACTAATACAGAACTTGAATTCCCATTAAACCTGTGTAAGAGAGGAGAGGACAGACCGATCTGGGGTCAGATGCCACATGGTCATGTCTCCTCAAGGGATGAGGAAGTGTACTACCAAAGCTATCAATTAAAAGTTCAAGGAAATTACTTGAAGCAGACCTAGAAATCTAGCCTTATTTCAAGGAAAGTTGGTCGAGGCAATAAAAATACTCTCTCGATAGATCCTAACTCTAGAGAAGGGCAGATCCTTCTAAGAACTCCAGTCTGCCTTGGATATTCATGGAAAGCTGCAAAAACTTTCCCTGGACCCCCAAAATTCTATTATTCCCTTTTAGAAATGGCCTCATTTTTCACCAATCAAGATCATGCCACCAAGATGGAGAAGGTAAGTTGTGACAGAGTCTGGGACAGGCTTGTCTTTTAAAGGCACCAGTCACCTTAGAGTTATCTGAATCCAGACTCCACATCAGTAAGACCCTGGCTCCAAACTGCCTCACCACAGGGACCACTGGGGCCTTGCCCCAAGGGAAAAGAGAAGGGGCCTGAAGCCATGCATGAACCATCAACCTGGAGGCCTTGGATGGCCCTTGATGTGGCATGTAAGATTTCCAATTTCTTAATTAACACGGGAGCCAATTACTGGGTCCTAGCCTACACTCCAGTCCTCTCTAACCTTGGTTGTGCCTAATGAGGGGAGGGAATGGGAAATTAAGATCTAGGCCATTTACTAAACTTCTCCCCTTTAAACTGGGTCTGTGAGCTTGAACTGAAATTCAAAAAAATATTATTCTTATATGGACATGATGGGGTGGGTGTGATATATTTGTTAAATAATACACAATATAGTGGACTCAATAAGGATCTGATTTTCACCTGACTGGCAAGGGGTCAGTGGACAAAAATTGTTCAGAATCCCCTGCTTTAGAATAAGGAACCTCCTCGTGTGCCATCAATTAAGATTAAAAGGTTGCCGGCTTCCCTAGCTGCCTTCCTATTCCCTTGAAATACTCCAATCCATCCAGCAAAAGCGCCTTGAGGTAACTAATGGGGTGCAGACCTGAGAGAAGCCCCAATTTGTGCCTCATCAGGGCAGGACTTCTCTGGATTCCTTATTTCTGTATTTAGCAGCTACACAGGGATTTTCAAAGCTGTAGATCCTGCACAAGGTTACTGCCATGGACAGACACTGGGAACACTGCATCTAGGTGATTCTAAATTTAGGACTTTCCCTAAAGGTGAGTAAGTGTAAAATTCTCTCTCCTGTTCTTTTTTTTTTTTTTATTGACTTTGTAATAATATTACATTAAAAATATATATGTGAGGTCCCATTCATCCCCACCCCCCCACCCCACCTCTCCCCCCCCAACAACACTCGTTCCCATCATCATGACACATCCATTGGACTTGGTAAGTACATCTTTGGGCACCTCTGCACCTCATAGACAGTGGTCCACATCATGGCCCATACTCTCCTCCATTCCATCCAGTGGGCCCTGTGAGGATTTACAATGTCCGGTGATTACCTTTGAAGCACCATCCAGGGCAGCTCCATGTCCCAAAGACGCCTCCACCTCTCATCTCTTCCTGCCTTTCCCCATACCCATCGTCCACCATGTCCACTTTTCCCAATCCAATGCCACCTCTTCTATGTGGACATAGGATTGGTTGTGTCCATTGCACCTCTATGTCAAGAGGAGGCTCAGATTCCACATGGATGCTGGATGCAATCCTCCCACTTTCAGTTGTAATCACTCTAGGCTCCATGGTGTGGTGGTTGTCCTTCTTCAACTCCATCTTAGCTGAGTGTGGTAAGTCCAATAGATCAGATTGTAGGTACTGGAGTCTGTTGAGGCTCAGGACCTGGCTATCACATTGTCAGTCCAGAGATTCAAATCCCCTAAATATATCTTAAACTCCAACATTAACTGCACCTCCAGCACATTAGCATGAAAGTCTTATGAAGGGAGATCCCATTTGAGTCCAGATTCATCACACATAAACACCATTTCCAAAGAGGGGCCATCTGCCCTCTCTCCTGTTCTAATCTGTTTGCTTTGTCAGTCGCTTGTGCCTAGGAAATCAGATTTGAGGTTCCCCTGTTACAAATTGGATAACAGTGAAAGGTAACCTAAAAATGGGTCTTTAAATGTCAACACTATATTGCAACTGAATTTGATATATAAAAGAAATCACAAGTGGAATTAATTCAACTGCTAGATAAAGCAGAAAATCTTAGCAAAGTTGTTACTAATGAAAGAGTTTTGGTTGCTTAGTTAATAAACACAGACTATGTACTTTTCTCACTTTCTTGTTTCTTAATAATCTCTTTACTCCCTTGGCTACCCCATGGCATGTCCTTAAATTCCTTTATGCAACATAAACCAAGAAGCTCAGAAACCAGAGCCATGTGGTAACAGTCCTACTTCTCTGATACTATGCATTTTTATTGTGGCAGTACACTCTTGCTCTAACAAACATGATCATCTCTTAAAAAGAAGTGGTTAAACAATCCTGGCTTTTGTTTCTTTGGGTTTGTTTTTTTTTTTTGGTGATTTTTTAAATTTAATTCTAATATTACTAGTCATGTGGATGCATAATAGGTTTGGGAGGAGAAAATATCTAAAAAATCAAAATGTGTGATGAGTTAGAAAGTTGGGCAAAGGCAAACATTATCCTATACATATCTTTATAATAAGATTTGACTACCTAGCAAGACAAATAAATAACTAAATTAACCTCATAATTGAAAGAATATATAATCTTGAAATTTTCAAATAGAGGCAGTTTATATTTTTGATCAATTAAATATTGAATTTTACTTTTTTGAATATATATTACACACTTCCCTCACAATTTTTAAATTAAATGAAGTCTATGTATATAATTTTAACATATTTGAGAACTCAGTATCATTTTAAATGACACACCATGTTGATATGCAATGTGTGTGGGACAAAGGTTGGATCAAACTAATGGTGTAGATAAGTCCAAAGACAAAATTCCTAAAAAAAAAATTGTAGTCATATAACAAAGGTGAATAACTAGTAGACTTGCAGGTATTGTGAATGTGGTACATAAATTTGAGAAAATCCAAGGAAATACATTGTTTCTCATTTAAGAATTTTTTAAAAAATGGGAAACTATTTCTGTGATGCCAAGAATTCATATCGACAGCAAAAATGAACTGAGACACAATGACCAATATTAAAATGTCCTTCACTTTTACAGTTTTAGTGTGTCCTGCATGGACTGTACTTCTTGTTGTGGGAATCTGAGATATTTTCTTTTCCTTTGAGATAGAGTAACTCAAGATATATGGATTTCAGAAACGATTTCAGAGTCATTCAATTCCATTTATTTAAAATAGAACTGCCTCAGGAGTAATAAATATGCAACTGACTTAGACACAATAAAGTATTTAATCTTGAGAAAAAGATGTTGAGTTGTTAAAGATGAAAGCCACAGAATATGTATCTTGGCTCTCAGGAAAATAGAATTTCATTCTGGATATTTCTAGCCACAAATGAACAAGGAGATAAAGACCAAATGTGAACACAGGCAGATAAAAGCATTTATTATATCCTGTGATTTTTTAGGCTAACCCTGTGAAAGGTAATTGAATAGTTTTCAGAAAGGAAATTGATTGGAAGAAACAGAGAGCAATATAACTCTACAAATGCTAATATTCACATGTATTTTGTGTTAGATTTAAGAGTAGAATAAAACATGAATAATAGTAATATTAGGCCAAGAGACATCATTTTTTTTTCACATCATTCCCACATGTCCTACACAGATAAGGATAGAAAAATAATAAAAAGCAAAAAGAAAAATTATTTATGTTGAATTTCATATGTAGGAAACTATAATACCCTACTCAAGCAGCATATTTCTTACAAAGCCTGCATGCAAGGTTTAACCTTAAGAAAATAATACATCTTAAGATTTTTTAAGGGGATTTTTCAATTTTTACTCTCCTGGTTGTGATAGGCTAATGTGTCAATTTGGCCAGGTAATTGTGCCCAGTTGTTTGGTCAAGCAAGCACTGGACTAATTGTAATACAAGGACATTTATGGACTTTAGTAACCAATGACTTTACTGCACAGATAGCTGGTTATAGCTACATCAATCAGGGAGATCGCCATCAGCAATGAGTGATGATTTATCCAATCAGTTGAATGCCTTAAAAGGGGAAGTGATTTTAGCTTTCAGAGAGAATTTCTCAGCTTATCTTTGGACAGCAAACATCTCCCAGAAGCTCATTAAGGACCTGCATTGGACTTCCACTGGAGCCCCTGGTGTGCAGCCTGCCTGTGGAACCTGGACTTACGCATCCCCATAGTCCCATGAAAGACACTTATAAAATCTCATAGTATTGACAGATATCTCCTATTGATTCTGTTTCCCTAGAGAACCCTATTACACTAGTTGACCTAAAAAACTCACTATAATGTTGATGAAAACTTAAGATAAGTTTTATTTTATTTTGCTTCTTGCTTCCTTAAATCCCCAACAATTCTTACTGCAGAAGGACATTGAAAATAATGCAATAATAGGGAGGATATTAGAGACCAATGACTAATGAAAATAGTAAATGAAAGCTGCTCTGAGAAATATAAAACTATAAATGCAACAATTCATTTATCAAAAATATGTCATCTCTAGATTAACAATATGTATCTTTATTATGCTCTAACATGTGCAGTATGCAATACCAAGAAATAGAGATATAATGAAACTAAAGGCATGCAGGAATAATGAAAAAATATATTCCTATAAACAATTTCCAAACCATAAGAAAATGGTAATTTATTGAAAATTGCACTTTAAAGAGTTTAATATATACATAATATTTAAATTAAAGAAGGCATCAATCAGATTTTAAGAAAATAAGAAATGATTACGGTAAGATATAAAAATAATTACAGTAAAATAAAAATCTTCTCATTCACAGTTCAGTGGTTGAGAGAGGAGCTAGTAGGGCTAAATAAAATCTTAAAAGGTTGATTTCTAACTGGAGAGAAACATTATCTACCATCTGTCTAGGGGATGAAACAGTTTGAACATGTTCTGAACAATTCAAATTAGCAAAAATAACTTAAGATCTCTTGCATGTAACTGAAGTTTATACTACATTCTTGATTGTCCTTAAACTTTTTTTATAAATACCATGTTCTATTTCTCTGTTGCAACTGTTTAACTCTGCTAATAAGGTTCTAAGGCAGTCTTAGGCAATACATAAATGAATATGTGTGGCTATCTCCAAAATATACTTTATTTACAAAAGCAGGCAGTGAGCTGGATTTAACTTTAAGACCAGAGTTATTGGTTCTGGTTCTAGATAAATATACATAATATTGATAAAATATTTGATGCAGAATATGTGAATGGAATGTACCAAATGAATTAGCCTACAAAAGATTTATTTAGTCCAAAAAACAAATCTCTGTTGTTTTGATACCTGGCAACATTTTTATTTAGAATAAATTTGCCATATATTCTATTGTTGTAAATTTTTGCAACCAATTAGAATATCAGTATAATGGGCTACATGTAATCCATTTGAATTAATTTCTGGAGTAGCTGAGTAAGCTCCTACCAGACCAAATCTCATATAGACAACTCTAGAAAATATACATAGGTGCTGGAGTTTGAACAAATGGAGGCAAATTATGGAGAGGAGTTGAAAATTGGAAGTAGAAAATGGCATGGAGGTGGTTTTCTGTTGTTTATTGTCTTTAGCTTCCCAAAGATAGGAGGCTAACACTTTTATTTTTCCAGCTTACAAATATAGAACACAGAGTTTGAGGCAACCATGACTTCTGAAGTGAAGAGAGAAGGGTGAAAGACAATGAAAAGACTCAAATTCTGTGTAAATACTGCTGAATCTCTGACTGATCTGTGAACTATACATGCACAGGGCAGATTCCAGACCTAAACTATGCTTGAGCTGCTGCCTAACAGAAAATGATCCCATTTTGAGTCTGACAAAGTTAAATACCTGCTACAAGAAAATTAATTAATGTGATATACCACATTAACAAAATAAAGAAAAAAAAATACAGAATCATATCAATCGATTAAAAAAAAAAGGCATTTGACAAAATCCAGCATCCTTTCTTCAAAACTAGGAATAGAAGGAAATTTCATCAATATGATAAAGGGTACATATAAAGAACACACAGCTAATATACCTAACAGCGGAAGACTGAAAACTTTCATTTTAAGATCAGGCACAAGACAAAACAAAGATGACTACTGTCACCAATATTATTCAACATTTTACTAGCGCTTTAGTCAGAGCAGTTAGGTAAGAAAAAGGTATGGAAGATATTCAAATTAGAAGGGAAGAATTAAACCTTTCCCCATTTACTGGTGACATGATCCTATTTACTGTAAAACCTGAAAAATGCACATCAAAGTTCCTAGAATTAATAAAAGAATTCAGCAAAGTTTTGGGGTACAAGAGCAGCAACAAAAAATCAATAAATAGTGCTTCTATATTGAAGCAATGGAAAATCAGAAGAAGAAATCAAGAAAAAAGTCCTATAATAAATAACAATCCAAAGAATGAAATAACTAGGAATAAGTCTAACAATGGATATAAAAGATTTGTACACAGAAAACTACAAAATATTGCCAAGAAGACTTAATAAATGAAAACACATTCCATGTTCCTGGATATGAAAACTAAATATTATTAAGATGTCAATTCTATCCAAAGCAATTTTCAAATTCAACACAATCTCAATGAAAATTCCAACAAAATTCATGCAGAAATGGAAGTCAATCACCAAGTTGTTATGAAAATGTAGGAGGCCCTGAATAGCTAAAGCCATCTTGTAAAAGAATATAGTTGGAGGACTCACACTTCGTTTAAAACTTAGAACAGGGGAGTAGAAGTAGCTCAAGTGGTTAAGTGCCTGCTTTACATGTGTGAGTCCCCAATTTGATCCCTGGTACCTCCTAATTACAAACAAACAAACAAATGAGAAAACCAACTGTTATTGGGGAGTGGATGTAGCTCGGTGTTTAAGTGCCTGCTTCCCATGTAAAAGGATCAGGGATCAATCCCCAGTACTGCCTTAAAAAAAAAGAAAAAACTTACAAAGACATTGTAATCAAAACAGCATGATACTGACACAAGGACAGACATACAGAATAATGGAATTAAATTGAGAGCTCAGAAATCAACTCTGACATATACAGTCAACTGATTTTTGACAATGTGCCAAGGACCACTCAACTGGGAAAGAATAGTCTATTCAACAAATGGTGCTGGAAAAATGGAATTATATTTGCAAAAAAAAAAAAAAAAAAAGGAGGAACCCTTTATAATACTATATATAAACATCAACTTCAAATATATCAGGGAACTAAATATAAGTTCCTAAACTATAAAATTTCCAGAAAAAATTGTAGGGAAGCATCTTCATGACTTTGTATTAGGCAATGGTTTCTTAAGAGTTTACACTCAGAGTATAAGCAATAAAAGAAAAAATATATAAATGGAGTTGCATTAAAACTTTAGATTTTAACATTATTTTGAGTGATGCAAACCAGAAACCAAAAGACAAATACTGTATGATTGTGATACTAGGAACCAAATATATTATATAACATATTGTAGGATTCAAAAAAAAAAGTAAATTAAAAAATTTTTAAACTTTTGTACTTCAAGGACTTTAATGGGAAGTAAAATGACAATGTACACAATAGGAGATAATATTTGAAAACCACATACCTGATAAGGGTTTTGCATACAGAATATATAAAGAAATCCTTGAACTCAAAACGAAAAAGATAAACAACCCAGTTTTAAAAATGTGCAAAAAACTTGAATAGACATCTCTTACAAAGAATTCAAAGATGATATACCAATGGCTAAAAAAGCACATGAAATGATACTCAACAAGATTAGCTCTCAGGAAAATAAAAACCAAAATCTCAATGAGATGCCATTTTACATCCACTGAAATGGCTGCTATTTAAAAAAAAATGGAAAATTTTAAGTGTTGGAGATGATGTGGAAAAATTCATTCATTTCTGGTGAGAATGTAAAATGGAGCAGCCTCTGTGGAAGGCACTTTGACAGTTCCTCAGAAAGTTAAGTATAGAATTACTATATGACCCAACAATCCCACTTTGAAATATATACCCCAAAGAATTGAAAGCAAAGACTCAGCCATTTCACATTGATTATAATAATAGCATTAGTCACAATTGCGAAAAGATGGAGGCAACCCAAATGCTTTTCAACTGATGAATGGATAAAATATATGTGGTATCTATACACAATGGAATATTATTCAGCCCTAATAAGGAATTAAGTTCTGATAGATTCAACAATATGGATGAACCTTGAAGACATCATACTGAGTGAAATAAGCCTGGCAGAAAGGACAAATATTATATGATCTCACTGATATGAAATAATTGAATAAGCAAACTAATAGAGGCACAGTCTAGAAGATAACTTACCAGGGGCCAGGGTGGGGATAGGGAAAAGGAAGTTAATGCTGAAAATGTGCAGACACCCTATTCGAAATAATGGAAATGGTTTTGCAATGAATATTTGTTAAGGTAGAACATTGTGAATGTAGCTAACAGCACTGAAATATATGTATGAATGTGATTAAAAGGGAAAATATTAGGTTGTATATATACTAATAGAAAAAAAAATTCTATCTATGGAACTGCACTGCACAGATAACCATAAGTTAAACCATGGGCTATAATTAATAACAATTACATAAATGTGCTTATATTAAATTTACCATCAGTACCACACAAATACAAGATGTAAATAATAGGGTGGTATGTGGGAAACTTGTATTTTAGGCAGATTTTTCTGTACATCTACAATTTTTGTAATAAAAAATAGGCAATTGAGTAATGATAATAACCTTTATAAATAACAAGAATAATTGATAAATCAAAAAAAATCAACAGTTTTTTTAGGAACATAGCATTCACAATGTTCAGGATATAATCCCTAATTATTATGTGTATGTGTGTTTAATCAAGAAAATGTGACATATTCCAAAAAATGATAACTAGAATGATTAAGGAAAACATTCAGTAAGTTATGGATGATTTGAATAATGCCATTAACTGTCCAATAGAATTAAAAGGACTTATGTTACCAAGTTTTCGCAAATCTGTAGCAAAACCATAAATTCCATACTTTGTTGGTAGGATTGCAAAACACTTCAAAAAAATCAGACAATTATTTTATAAATCTACTCCTATGCCTACCTTATCACTCACCAACTCTACACCTTTTTTGTTTTACCTAAGAGGTATGAACAAATATCACAAAAAGTTGTATAAGAATGTTCACAGCAGCTTGTGGTAGTTTGAAAACATGTTCTTAAACTTCATCTGTTCCTCTGAGTGTGAACTCATTGTCTCTAGGACCTTTCGATAAGTTTTTATCACCCAAGGTGTGGCCCAATTCAATAAGAAAGAACCTTAATCCTATTACTGTAGTCCTTATAAGCAGAGGAGAGAGAGCCAGGTGAGGTAAGAAGCTGAAGGTCAATGGAAACTGGAAGAGAAGGTAAAGGTCAATAAAGGCTGCCATGTCCAATATCATGTAAAAGAAAAACCCAAGACCAAGGATCATGAGCAGCTAGTCCCTTCTTAAAGGAGAAAACATAGCCTAAATTATTTCTTGATATGGACTTTTCTAGTTTCAAAACCATGAGCTATTAAATTCCTGTTTTTTAAGCCAACCCATTGCATGATATTTTTATTTGAGCAGTCAAAGGAAACTAAAACCCAATTTTTCAGAATAGTCAAGTACTATAAACTGCAGAAATGCCCATGAGTGGGAAAATTGATTAAATATGTACTATGTTCAAACAATATATTATTTAGCAATAAATGGGAATCAACTGTCCAATACACAATAAATGGATGATTTTCAAAAACATTACACTGAAAGAAGCCTTATAGAAATGTACATACTGTATAATCATTCCCTATGTATGAAATTATAGAACAAACAAATTGAATGTATGATGCAAAATAAAAACAATATTTGCCTGTAGGTGTGGCATAGATCAAGAAGAATAAGAGGCAACTTTCTAGAATGATGGTAACAGTCTATATATTGTTAGGGAGTTGTGTAATGGACTTGTATTCATCTGTCATTAAAATTCCATTTTATGTAAATTTTATGTCAAAAGACAAAGAAAGCAAAATAATTACTGAGGTCTATCTAAAGATAAACATCCTGAAACCTTAAGGAGAAAGTGTCTGTAACTTATTTTGAAATGGTTCATAAAAAAAGAGTAAATTTAATCAATATTTGGGTGGGGGGATGAATAGATGGACAGATACGTTATAAATCAAGTATAGTATAATGATAAAGATAAATTTTAGATGATAAGTTTATTGGTCTTCTCTGTAAAATTCTTTCAACTATGAAAATTTTTATAATAAAATGATAAAAAACAATAAAATATTAAATTATCTTAGCATTTCTTGTGATTTCAGTTTGTTCTCACAGCTTGGGATCCCATCCTCCTTCAAAAAGAGTTAGAGTGTATGATTTGGGGAACAGCTATATGAGTTAATAGCAATAGAGTACTATGCAATTGCTCAAGTTACCTTTTTGCTCATTCTTGTTTTTATGTCTGCATAAAAACAGACATAAAATCTCATTTTCCAAAATGTAAGGTCCCTAGATACATATTCTCCATTGTTCATGACTTGATGAAAGTTGTACTATACCTCTTATTTATTGATATATATGCTGGTATGTAGGAAGAAGATGGAAGGCTTGTTAGAAATAAAATTGAATAAAATTCTCACCTATTTCCCTTTGACAATCATTCTTATAACCCTTTGAAAGTTAGAGATGATTCTAATTGCAGATCATCTGCTGGAATGAAAATACATCAAGGGAACTAATGAAAAATTTTCCCAGAAAGAAGCTGCAATCTGGCCTAGTGATCTACAGTCACATCAAGAATTTATAGCCTTTGGGTATTCCACCCTCAGGCACAATATAACAACAATCCTGGAAGCACACCCCAGCTTAATTACCTTAAACAATGCTCTGGTTTGAGAAATAAGGTTAAGTGTGTGAAAGTGAACTACAATTACTCTAACCTTGGACCATGGTGGAAAATTGCAAATTATGAAATGCAAAGGAGCTATCAAGATTGAATCAGAAATCTTTATTTTTTAAAATTTATTTTATTTTCATTTCTTCCCCCAACTCATGAATTTTTGCACTCATTGTCTTCTCTCTCTCTCTCTCTGCTCCTTGTGTGCTCATTTGCTCTATTTCTTTTTTATTTTTCAGGAGGTACTGAGAACTGAACCCAGGACCTCCCATATGGAAAGGAGGCACCCAAAGGCTTGAGCCACCTTTGCTCCCACTTGTGTCTCTCATTGTGTTTCCTCATGGTTAATCATTGCATCATCTCTTTGCAGCTCCTTGTTACTTCACCTTCATGAGCCAGTCTGTTGCATCAGCTCACTGTCTTACTGGTTTTATTTAGGAAGAACTGGGAACTGAACCTAGGACATACTATGTGGTAGGCAGATGCCCAGGTACTCAAGCCACATCTACTTCCCAAAATCTTATAGTTTTATTTTTAATCTACTTTAAAAAAATTAGATTACATAATGGTACATACAAAATTGTAAGGAGTTCCCACATGCCCCACTCCCTCCTCCTCCTGCATTTTCCCACAATAACAACATCCTTCATTAGTGTGGTACATCTGTTACAATTGATGAACACATTTTGGAGCATTGCTACAAAGCATGGATGTTTACACTCCCACACACTTTTCTAAGTTATGACAAGATATATAATGGCTTGTATCTGTCATTGCAATGTAATTCAGGACAATTCCCAAGTCCCAAAAATGTCCACACATTATACCTGTTTTTCCCTCTCCTTCCCCTCAGAACCTCCAGTGGCTACTGCCTCTGAATCAATGGTATAACTTGTTCCAATGCTAGAATCAAAATAAGTCTATGGTAGACTACCAGTAAGCCTACACTAGTCCATAGTTCATTCCCCAGTCCCGACGATTCTGGGATGGTGATGCCCACTCCACCTCTGATTGAGAGGGGACTTAGATCCCAAGGGGCAGCTGGATGGGACTATCTTGCTTGCAGTTGCAAATTCTCTCTCTTCTTTGTGATGGTCATTGTCAATCATCATCTCCTTATTAGTTGTCCTGGGTGAGTCCAATGAACTAGGGAGTAGGCATTGTAACACTGTTGAGATTCAGGGCCCAGCTGGCACATGAACAGCCCAAAGATTAAAGTCTCTTGGATATACATCTATCAACCCTAGTACCAAATAGGGGCTCCAATAGAAGGGGCAGAAGAATCATGTGTAGGTAAACCATAACTAAGTCCAATTCTGTCACACTAGGGATGGTAACTCCCCAAGTAGGACCCCCTGGAAGGGCACCAAACTCCTTAGCTGTCTGCCCTGCCTATAGTGTCTGAATGTCTCCAGAGCCCTCAGGAACCCCACATTTTGGGGCAATATTTACTTTGGCAATCAATGAGATCCTGCTGAGTTGTGCATAAGCATAACCTCTGGAATAACACTTTGAAATCTCTTAACCTTATGAGCTCGTTTATCTTTACCCTTTCTCCCTTTGGGCAAAGGTTTTTTTTTCTACTTACATTGGTAGTTGGTGCTTAGTAGTAAATCCTCATGCCAGGGAGGCTTTACCTGGGAGTCATGTCCCAAACTTGGGAAAAAGGTGATGTGTTTATATGATGAGTTTAGCTTAGAGAGAGGCTACATTTGAGAAACAATGAGGCTCTCAGGAGGTAACTCTTAGGGACCCTATAATACCAGACTAGGTTTCAACTTCAAAAGTAAAGGTTTATAAGTATAGTCATCAATATCAAGGGCCCATCCTTGGTTCATCCTCCTTCACTATTCACTGCCCCTGTACTTGGGGTATTCTTGCTGTCCCATTAGAGAATATGTGAGAGCCCTCTGGGATGGGAATTCAATATTTTTTTGGCTTTGTGGAAATCCCCACCCACTCTGACAATGCCACATGAACACTTGAACAAATCTGTATGCCTTATGTCCCATATAAACCTGTTCCCATACATCTCCCATCCCTGACACCCCACTAAAATGATCCTCCCCTGCCACAGTTGTAACCCTTCCATGATCCAAAATTTCAAAAATGATGCCAATAAACTAACCAAATATAATTAATAAGAAAATGAAATGATAGTTTTAAAAACAAAGAAATACAAAAAATTAAAAATGTAGGAATAAGAAAAAATATGAAATAAAAAAAAAAAAACTTTTGAGATTATGTCTTCCATCACTGTAAAACCTGTTATCTTATACATACATAACATTTTCTTCCATTTCTTCCCTGAGTGTCTTAGTTTTTTCATTTTATCTTCAAACATGATTAGGGTTACAGAAAAGTGACATACAGAATATAGGGGATTCTCATATACCCAACATTATTCCCCTTTCCCACTTTCCCATATTTTTTTTTCAATAGCATTTTTTTCTTTATTTTTTTAATGTTACATTTAAAAAAATGAGGTCCCCATATACCCACCACTCCCCTCACCCTACTGCTCCCCCAATAACAACCTCCTCCATCATCATGAGACATTCATTGCAATTGCACTTGGTGAATACATTTGAGTACCGCTGCACCTCATGGTCAGTGGTCCACACCATAGCCCACACTCTCCCACAGTCCACCCAGTGGGCCATGGGAGGACATACAATGTCTGGTAACTGTCCCTGCAGCACCACCCAGGACAACTCCAACCCCTGAAAATGCCCCCATATCACATCTCTTCCTCCCACTACCTACCCACAGCAGCCACCATGGCCACTTTCTCCACACCAATGCCACATTTTTCTTTGATTCCTAATCACAATAGTTCATGACTAGAATATCAGTAAGTCCACTCTAATCCACATTCTTTTCCTCCATTCTGTGGACCTTAGAATGGCTGTGTCCACTCCACATCTATATCAAGAGGGGCCTTAGATTCCACATGGATGCTGGATGCAATCCTGCTTTCAGTTGTAGGTACTCCCTGGTGTGGTGGTTGACCTTCCTCACCTCCATATTAGCTGAGTGGGGTAAGTCCAATAAACCAGAGTGTAGGAGTTGCAAGTCTGTTGAGGCTCAGGGCCTGGCTATCTCATGGTCAGTCCAGAGATTCAAGTCCCCTGGGTATACACTAAACCCCAGCACCAACTACAGATCCGATAAAAGTAACAGGAGAGGTTTGTGGACAAAGATCACATCTGAGTCCAGCTCCATCATACAGAAACACAAACTCCAAAGTAGGGCCAACTGACATGGTACTGAACTCCATCTTCCATGATCATAGAACCTGTGGGTCTCTGTAGCCCTCAGAAGAACCAATACATGGGGTTGTATCTACTTTATCTGTCTCTGGGACTCTGCTGAGGTGTGCATAAGGGCAACCCCTCTGATAACCTCCTGGCTCTTTTTGGAGACTCATAGCCACATAAATTCATTTGCCCTTTCCATTTCCCCCTTTTATTCAGATCAAAAAGTGTTTTTAACTCCTGGTATTGTATGTAGACTGAAATATTCTGCTGGTCCGAGTTGACCCTTTTACCACTTTCCCATATTAATAACATTTTACATATGGATGGTGCATTTGTTACAACTGACGTACAAATATTAAAAAATTGCTACTAACCATGATCAAGAGTTACATTATGATATACATTTTGGACCATAGATTTTTATAAATTTTGATGAAAGTTAACATGGCCTGTATCCATCATTGCAAGATCATGTAGAGCACTTCCATTGCCCCCAAAATGTTCCATTTCTTCTATTCCTCCCTTCCCACACCCCAGGACTCACAGCCAACACCAAGCTTCACTCCTAGAAGAACAAGATTCATAGTTACTTGGAACAACATTGAGGGCTTGACATACTGGCCTGTCCTCCCCTATTAGGCACTACCTATTCTCTCAAAAGATTCCTGCCCCTCTATTTAAGCACATAGCAGGACATCCCAGTATGGGATTCCAACAACTTCCCACTGAGTTTGTGGGTCTCCACCCACTGATACAATACACTATGGCAAGATAAACACACACTCCCTAGAAGCCTGCTCCAGGTGTGCCCTAACCTACATGCCCCTTACACTCAACACCCTAAACCAGTAACCATCCCCTGCCATATTTGCCAAAAGAACATTCCCAACATTGTAGTTTCAACCACACGTGCAAATCCCCAGAATTCATCTCACTGCTCAGTCCTCCCAGTTCCATGGATAGTCTATCCCACTCACAACACTCTACACTCATCACAAAACAGCACTGCTGGGAAGCGGACTGGGCCCAATGGATAGGGTGTCTGCCTACCACATGGGAGGTCCACAGTTCAAACACTGGGCTTCCTTGACCTGTGTGGGGCTGGCCCATGTGCAGTGCTGATGCATGCAAGGAGTGCCATGCCATGCAGGGGTGTCCCCCACATAGGGGAGCCCCATGCACAAGGAGTGTGCCCCATAAGGAGAGTCACCCAGTGTGAAAGAAAGTACAGCCTGCCCAAGAATGGCACTGCACACACAGAGAGCTGACACAACAAGATGACACAACAAAAAGAAATAGATTCCCAGTGCTGCTGATAAGGATAGAAGCAGTCACAGATGAACACACAGTGAATGGACACAGAAGAGCAGACAACTGGCAGGGGGGAGGGGGAGAGAAATAAATAAATAAATAACTCTTTTTAAAAAAAGACAAAACAGCACTGCCTAACATAATAGCATCACTGCACTACTCTTATGCCTATCCTTTGCACAACTACACCCTTCCACCTTATTATAGATTTTGCCTAGATGGGAATTGGCTCACAACTTTCTTCTCCCTTTCTTTCTCCTGTAAAGCTATCTTCCAGATTCTAGCTCTGTGAGTTTGCTCAATTTGCTTAATTTACATCAATGAGTTCAAATAATATTTGTCCTTCATTGCCTTGCTTCCTTCACTCAATGTTAGGTCTTCAAGATTCATCCATGTTATCCTGTGTGTTAATACTGTATTCCTTCATACAGCCGAGTAATATCCCATTGTGTGTATAAACCACAATTTGTTTATCCATTCATCTGTTGATGGAAAAACGTTGTTTCCAACAGTTGTAATTTGTTTCCAACTATTGCTAACAGTTATTTCCAACTTTTAGCGATAGTGAATAATGTCACTACAAACATTGGAGTCATGTAACTTTTTGTGTCGCTGCTTTCCATTCTTCTGGGCACATACCCAGCAGTGAGATTGCTGGATCACATGGCAGTTCTATAGTTAGGTTCCTGAGGAACCAACAAACTGTCCACCACAATGGCTGCATCATTATACAATCTCTCCAGCAGTGGATGAGTGTTATCATTTCCTCCAAACACTCTTTAAACACTCGTAGTCCTGTTTTTAAATAGCTGCCAGTCTAATGGGTGTAACATGATATCTCATTGTAGTTTTGTTTTACATTTCCCTAATAGCTAGTAATGCTGAGCATCTTTTCATGTGCTTTCTAGCCATTTGAATTTCTTCTTTGGAGAAGTGTCTATTCAAATCACCTCCCTATTTTTTAAATGGGTTGTCTTTTTATTTTCAAGGTGTAGGATTTCTTTACATATGCTGGATATTAGTCCTCTATCAGATATATGGTTACCAGATATTTTCTTCCATTGAGTAGGCTGCTTTTTCACTTTCTTCACAAACTCCTTTAAGGTGCAAAAATTTTAAGTTTGAGGAGGTCACATTTATGTACTTTTTTGTTGCTCAGGCTTTGGGTGTAAAGTTCATGAAACCATTTCCTAATTCAAGTTCCTGTAGATGCTTCCCTATATTATCTTCCAAGATCTTTATGGTCTTGGCTCTTATATTTAAATCTTTGATCCATCTTGAGTTAACTTTGGTATAAGGTATGAGATGGTGTTCCTCTCTCATTCATTTGCACATGGATATCCAGTTCCCCAAGCATCATTTGTTGAAGAGGCCATTTTCTCCCAGTTCAATGGGCTTGGTAGCCTTGTTGAATATCAGTTACTGTATATGCAAGGATTCTCAATTCAATTCCATTGGTCATATGTCTATCATTGTTTCAATACCATGCAGTTTTGACCAATGAAATTTTATAATATGTTTTAAAGTCACATATTGTGATTCCTCTGGTTACATTTTTCTTTTTAAATATGTCTTTGACTACTTGGGGCCTCTTGCCCTTCCATATAAATTTTTAGTTAGCTTGTCCAATTTGTAAAAAAAAAAAAAAATGCTGTGGGAATTGTTATTGGGATTGCATTAAATATGTAAGTCAGTTTGGGTAGGAGAGACATCTTAATGATACTTAGTCTTCCTACCCATGAACAGGGAATATTCTTCCATTTGTTTAGATCTTCTGTGATTTCCTTTAACTGCATTGTGTAGTTTCCTCTGTAAAAGTCACTTACTTCTTTAGTTAAACATATTCCTAGGTATCTGATTTTTTTTTTTAGTTGCTATTGTAAATGCAATTTTTTTCTTGATTTCTTCCTCAGATTGTTCAATATTGGTGTTCTGAAATATTATTGAATTTTTTCACATTGATCTTATAACTTGTCACTTAACTCATGTATAATCTCTAGAAGCTTTGTTATATATTTCTCAGGGCTTACTATGTATAGGATCATGTTACTGGCAAAGTGTGAAATTTTTACTTCTTCCTTTACAATTTGAATGCATTTTATATCTTTTCCTTGCTTAAATGCTCAAGCAAGTACTTCTAACACAATATTAAATAAAAGCTGGGAAAGTGGGCATCTTTGTCTTGTTCCCTATCTTAGAGGGAAAGCTTTTACCATTTCATCATTGAATATGATGCTAGGTGTCGTTTTTTCATATAATCCCTTTAACACGTTGAGGAAGTTTTCCTTCTTTGCTATCTTGTGAAGTGTTTTTTAGTTAGTTAGTTTGTTTTTTCTTTCAGGAAATTGTGCTGTATTTTGTCAAAAACCTTTTCTGCATCTATTGAAATGATCATGTGATTATTTTCTTTAAATCTGTTTATGTGGTGTGTTGCATAGACTGCTTCTCTCATATTGAACCATCCGTGCATAACAGGGATGAAACCAACTTGGTCATGGTATATAATTCATTTGATGTGTTTGAATATGATAAGCAAGTATTTTATTGATGATTTTAGCATCTAGATTCATTAGATTGATTGGTCTATAATTTTCCTTTCTCATGGCATCTTTGTTTTGGTATTAGCGTGATGTTGGCATCATAGAAGATATTAGACATTGTTCCCTTCTCTTCTATTACAGGGAAGAATTATAAATAGGATTTGTGTTCATTCTTTCCAGAATGTTTGGTAGAGTTAATCTGTGAAGCCATATGGTCCTGTGGTCTTCTTAGTTGGGAGGCTTTGGATGACTAATTCAATTTCATTACTTGTGATTGGTCTCTTGAGTTCATCAATTTCTTCTTTCATCAATGTAGGCTGCTTGTGTGATTCAATGAATTTGTCCATTTCTTCTAAATTATTCATCTTGCTAGCTTACCATTTTTTCAAAGTGTCATTTTATGATATTCTATTTCTGTAGGGTCAGTGGTGAAATCCTGTTCCTCATTTCTTATTTTTTGTTTTTCCATCTTCTTTCTTTTTTTCTTTGTTAGTCTAGCTAAGGGTTTGTCAAATTTATCTTCTGAACAAAACAAATTTTGGTTTTATTTTTTCCTAATGTTTTCTTATTTTCAATTTCATTTAGCTTGACTCTAATGGTTTTATTTCCTTCTTTTTACTTGCTTTGGGTTAATTTGTTGTTCTTTTTTTATTCCTCCAGTTGTGCAGTTAGGTCTTTGATTTCAGCTCTTTTTTCTTTTTTAATATAGGCATATTTGGATATGAATTTCTCTCTCAGTATTGCTTTTGCTGCATCTTATAGGTTTTGATAAATTGTGTTGTCCTCTTTGTTTGTTTCAAGGTAATTACTGATTTCTTTTGCAATTTCCTCCTTGACCAATGGATGTCTAAGAGTGTATTGTTTAACTTCTATATCTTTGTGCCTAATATGCTTCTCTGCCCCTTACTGACTTCCAGCTTCATTCCATTGTGGTCAGAGAAATTACTTTGTATAATTTTGATCTTTCTGTATTTACCAAGAGTTGTTCTGTGGCCTAGCATGTGGGTGATCCTGGAGAATGATCCATGTGCACTCAAGAAGACTGTATATCCCACTGTATTTGGGTGTAATGTTCTGTGTATATCTATTAGACTCAGATGCTCTAATGTCTATTAGGTCCAGATCCTCTAATGTGTTATTTAAGGTCTCTGTTTCTTTATTGATCCTCTGTTGAGATGTCCTAATGATGATAATGGTGTATTAAATGGTGTACTAGGTTTATGTATGCCATATGTTGTTTTTATTTTACACTTTATCTTTTTAGTTATTCTTCTACTCTCCCTCCAATTCTCTCTCTCCTCTTTTCTTCATTTAAACCTGCATAACTCCCTTTAGTATTTCTTGAAAGGCAGGTTTCTTATTGACTATCTCTCTCAATATATGTTTATCTGTGAATATTTTGAACTCTCCCTCATTTTTTTAAAATACCAGCTTTGCTGGATAGGGAATTCTTGGCTGGAAGGTTTTTTTTTGTTTTTGCTTTTGTTTTTTTCTTTTAGCACCTTAACTATGTCATACCATTGCCTTCTAGCCTCCATGGTTTCAGATGAGAAATCAGCATTTAATAAAATCTATCTTACTTTGTGTTTGGTGCATCTCTTTTCTCTTGCTGCTTTCAGTGTTCTCTCTTTGTCTTGAGCATTGTACAATTTGACAAAAATATATCTTAGGGTAGGCCTTTTAGGATTTATACTGTTTGTGATGCACTGCACTTCTTGGACATATGTGTCCATGTCCCTCAATAGAGGTGGGTAATTTTCTGCAATTATTTCCTCCAATACAGCTTCTGTCCCCCTTTCCTTTCTTTTCTCTTTCTGGGATGTCTATAATGCATACATTTGTGCATTTCATGTTGTCATTGAAATCCATAAATCTCTGCTGAATTTTTTCTATCTTTTCATCTATCTGTTCTACTATCTCTCTGATTTCTGCTGTATTGTCTTCCATATCACTGATTTTATACTCTGCCTGTTCAAACCTGCTATTAATTACTTCAGTATGTTCCCCCAGGTTATTCTTAATATATGTATCTCCTCCTTCACTCTATTAAGTTGATTCATGATATTTGTTTGGACATACTTGATTAGTTGTTACATTCTGCATCTCCTTCTGTTATTTAGTTTATTCATTTGACTGGGACATGTCTTCTTGTTTCTTAGTATGGCTTTTAATGTATTGTTGTCTAGGCATCTGTTTATCTTGATGGACTTATTTGGTCAGTTAGCTTCTCTTTCTACTCTAGGGTTTTATTTTGTTGTTTCTATGTGTGTGATATGGTTAATTTTTTATTCTTGGTTCCTCTTATTATGTGTCTTTGCAGTTGTCTGTGTTCCCTTTGAAAAAATAATATTTGGACCTGAGAAAAAGAAAGAGATAAGAAGAGAAAAATAATGATATAATAATAATACAAAAAAGGTAGAAGAGGAACTGTGCAAGAGTTAGGAAACTAAGTACTATGAATTTTAAAAAGTGCAAAGGAATAGGAATAAAAAGAAGTGGAATAGAAAAAATAAAACAAGAAACAAAATAGAAAGAAAAAACAGAATAAATTAAAAGGCTGAACAGATGAGTAGAAAAAATAAAAGGAGACATAAAATAGAGAGAAAAATAAAATTATTCAAAGGGTTGGACAGATGAAAAGAAAATAGAAGGAAAGGAAAGTAAAAAGAGAGGGAAAAGAACAAATGAAAACAAAACAAGAAGTGGTGAAATAGAAGAAAAGAAACAAAAGTCAGAAGTCAGAAAAATAAAGGAAAAAAAAGAACTAAAGTAAGGTGAAAAAATTCGTAAAAGAAAGGAAACAAAGAAAGGAAAAACAACAAACAAAAACCAAAACATTAACAAAGAAACAACGCAGGAAAAACAGCCTTCCCTCTAAGGACCCTAGGGACCTTCTCAGGCTGCTGGTGCTTGCTCATCAAGTAATCACCCTGTAGCCTGTCCTCTGCAGGTGGTATACCCAATTTTAGTGAATAAATTAAAGGAAAAAGAAAAAAAAAATCCAAAACAAAGCAAACCCTATCAAAAGGTGCTGGCTATGTGCCTTATCACTCTCTAGATCTATTCTTCTAGGAGGTATACCTATTTGAGCCAGGGACATTCTACATGCAAGACAAGATTTCCCCCCACTGCACTACGGCAGCTTTATAGACTAAACAGGCTTTTTTGAAAGAATATCAGTCTCTTCCTGCTCCCATTTCCCTCAGACAAGTTGGATTTCTAACAGTTTTCAAGAGCTCAGCTTGTTAGGGGCCTGTGTCTGCCCCTCCATGAGCAAGTTCCTCTCTCCCAGCGTAGCTGGGTGCGACAGCCTACCTGAGTAGATTCCCATCTCCCCTCTTCCCAAGGCCACTTCAGTGCTGGCTATTATCCTCTCTCAGATTCAAATTGGGCTCAGGTGGTCAAACCCATAGAATGGAAACCACTTTCCACCCTTCACCAGACCCCTCTTCCTCCCAGAGAATGTCCCATCTCACTTAGCTGGCTAGTAAAAGTCAGAGGGTCCACAGAGGATATGTGCATTGAGGGTGGGGCTTACCCACTGGCGGTTTTCAGCCACAGAGGCAAATAACTCATGATTTTCCCTTGGGCTCTTCATCTATTAGTCCAGTTCCCTCCAGAATGATGCCCTACAACCTCCTGTACTGTGGATTCCCAAAACAGCTCACTTGGGTAGGGTTTTGTCCCTTTTCTATCATTTTTTTTGTGAAAGAGCTGAACAGTGCCTACCTATGTGGATGCCATTTTCCTGGATCTCTGAATCAGGACTCTTTGGGAAGGGAGTTCCATACTAATTCAGTAAGGCAACAAACAAATCAAAGCTCCTGGAAGGCACATCATTCTTTGTAATAATTTACCTGCCTAATATCTGTTTGAGAAAGTAGGGCTAATCTCTTTGACTTGACATGCAAACTCTTGTTTCTCTGATCATTTAGAGATGGGCTAAAAGGGACAGATTCATCAGGGAAGTATTTTATTTCCTGGTAATAAAAGCATCTATGCCTCTAACAATTATTTGAAAAAATATATATAGATGATGCACAATTATTTTTGCACCTTAGGATGGTGAAGCGGTTCATGTTAGTTATTTTAAAAATTAAGAAGCTTTCTTTCTGTGATCATATGCTTTACAAATATATATCAGTTTTGTATTAAAGAGTTCCTTTTAGAAATTAGAACTTAAGGAATTTATAAATAAAAAGATGCATGAATCACACATACTTACACAAATAATTATAAATTTTGCAGAGTAGGGTACACTTCTTTGATTAGTCTCTTAAACAGTGCTGTGTTCACAGGGTGCTAGATTAATGTTGGAACACAATGCTAATTGTAAAATGATAGTATACTGAAGCAACTTCATTAAAATGAAAACTGTCCCAAGAGAGTCAAGGGAGCTGAATTTTAGAATGTCTTTTACCACCTAATAGTGGTACGTCCTCTCTGATAAACCAAGTTATCCCAATGAAGGCTCAATATCCTCATCTGTAAATCAGGGATAATAATAATCACATTACAGTGTTATAGTTAAAAGTATATTGAATTTGGTAACATATTTTGATTTTAAAACCTATAAGGAGTAACTATGTAAAATGTTAAATATAAAGAGGGGCCCTTAAAATATTGTGATATCTATCCTGAGTTGAGAATCAAATGTGTGTGTGGGTTTTCCCATGTTGCTTAAATTAGGCATGCATGAACTCATTGAATTGCAGTCTTTTATATCTAGAATCTCTGCACAGGACCCATGGTAATAAATTAATTTCATTATTATCACATAAATAAAACCAAGGGTTTCTTTACTTTTAATATATTTTATTTTTCTAAAAATCCCTCATGAGTTATCAAAATTATTATACTACTTTTAAGTGGCAGAACAAAAAATCATTCTGAAATAAAGGCAGATTTGAAAGCAAGTTTCAAAGTAAGGGAAGATTTAAAATAAAATTTAGAATAAATCCACAAATTTAAATATAAAAAGTCTGCCTTTTCTTGCTAAATATAACATTATATGACAGGACACAAAGCAATTTTTTTTTCAATAAAATGACATTCTTTCCTAATTTTTAACTTTACAAAATGGGGTTATATCCCATGTTCTATAAATTAACTCTAAGAAAAATATCTCCACCTTTGCCATAGACAAATTGAAAGAGTTCTTTAAAAGTAATTATAGGATCACTTACATGCTTTAGGAATTGTCCCCTCGGCATCCCAAGTCTTCAAGCCATTTTCCAATCCAGTAATATTGATGCTAAAAGTTCTACCTGGGAAAGTTCAAGAAATTTTTTATCCTACAGAATCAAAATATTCACTCCAAGTTTGTTTTTAAGGCTGCAAAGAAAAAGTAGCACTAGGAACTTCATAGATGGGAGCAGTTTTATTCCTCTTTATTTGCTGCAGCAAACTGTTTTTGCCTGGTCTGTGAAGTTCTGAGAAAGTCATCGGTCTAATTTTAGAGAGTTATACATCTTTTCCATAGTCTCAATTGCTTTTTCCATGTGTTGTTGAACATTTGATGCAGGAAATAATAGCCTCATGGCTAAAAATATTAATAAATAAGTAATTTAATTTCTAATAGATCTATTAACTATAGTTATAGCTCAATAATATATTATCCATATAGACAGTTCCTTAATCCTATAGGTTTTCTATTTTATCAACTAAATATTCACTTTCTAAATAATTTTCTAATGTGGAGAATTTGAACTAGGTAAGTAAGTTAGAATGTCATGGTCTGAGTAAAGAAATGGAAAAAGATAAAAGAGATTTTACTTTTCTTTGAATTTATTTCTCTTTTGTAAGAGGAATCTCTCCTGAGGTTTTAGAACCTCCATATTGTCTGTTATTTATAAACAAATGGGAATTAAATGCCAGCTTCATGCCACATTATTTTAGCAGAAACTAAAATCAGTTTAAATTTTTTTCCAGTTGAGTTTAATCTTTGCGATCCTTTGTCCTTCAGTTTTAACAAGGAGAATGGTGTTCATTTATATGAGGCACACTTCAGAGAGACTTAAAAAGATAATAAATAACAGATGTCTCTTATCCATCAAGTCAATATACTAACTCAGACTGATCTAAACTTATAGTTGTATAATAGCGTGTTTGCTGCATTCTAAGTAAATAAAAGAATCTGTGCATAATATGTTTTCAGAACTAATTATGTGTAAGGGATGGCTTTCTTGAAGATTACTCAAAAAATTGTCACAAAAACCCTTGACTCAGAAGTCCAAAAATTGTTAAAGATTGAGTATATAATCACAAGTTAAAAAGGCAAGATATAAAAGTTAACTGAAAAGCTACATATTAACTGTAATAATGTGATATCAGTTTCATGACTTAGATAGACTATGTTTACTTGCATTGTTCATTGATTTTTATTTGAATATATCTATATCTGTATATATATATACACAATATAACTTCACGTTTTATACCATAAAATTGGAATAACATCAGATATCTGGTGAACATTTCAGCTTTCTTTTTCTTTCATTAGCTGCTGAAAATTTCACATAAGAATATCAATTAGAGTAGCCTTTTACAATTAATTCATATTCAGATGATATAAAGTCCTATTATCCATAATCCTAGACAATGGTATTTTTTTGTAAACATCTGTAATCTCTTCTCATCATGTTTTAAATCTTTTCCATCTTGCCTTCTTGAATTAAATGTCACAATTTTAGAAAATTCTTTCCCATGAGTATTATCATCAGTATTTTAAACAGAAAGATTAGGAAGGACCAGAGAGATTATGCAATTTGCTAAAAGTCACATGGTTACTATATGTCAGAATGGTAACTGAATCTCAGTTAGACCATCCCCTTCGTTTCTTTGAACATCTATATCACTTATTTTCAATACTGAATTTTTGAAATGGATATTGATTTTGATACAGTTTAATTCTAACCTCTTACTTTACATGGGTTAAGTGAGGGTTAAATTTGTTAAATGACTTACGGCTATTTAATATCTCTTCCATTCTTTCATCACATATTCATTTTCCATTTTATTGAACAAAAGTCCCTTAATAGTTACTTTAGCAACAAGCTACAAGTAGTTTTAGTAGTAGGAATAATAATAGTAGAGCAAAGTCAAAGTTTGGAAAATTTAAAAAAATAGCAAAATGAAGTCCAAATATAAATAATAATCAAAACAAGTGTAAACATATTAGACATATCTTTAAAAATACAAAAAGTAATAGATTGGAAAAATATTAACTGAATTAGAAAGACAAATCCAGGTATATGTGATTTATGAGAAATATATATTAAATTCAAGGACATAGGAAGGTTCACAATTTAAAAAATGAAAAGATACACTTAGCAAAGGCTGACTAAAAGAAAGATGATCTAACATAAAATTTCCAATAAATTTACCTGCTAAATTTTCTCCCTATTTTCAGCCTAGAGAAACTACAGAAATTCTAAGGTTATATTCAAATAACTAACAGCCAGAAATATACAGACACATCACAACTGAGAGACACTGCTGGAAATATAGAATGCTATCTTGGTATAGACTGTAGATTGTGAGGTGTGCTGTGGAGAATGACAGCAGGCTGACACAAAGTGAGTCAGAGGAAGCAACCACAAGATGATTCAAGGAAAGTTTTTAAATATTATTTTGGCCTTTCCCTGTAATTGCACAAGGAAAATCATTTCATACTCATTTACTCCAGAAATCTGCAGTAATAGTCCAACCATTTGTGTTTGTGGGAAGTATCTAGGAAGAATGACAGCCTTGCTGGGATTAACAGTTGAATAAAACAGCATCAGGTTGGATCAACCAATCCTGAACATTATTCATCTTCCCATTTTACCTTTCCGTCCTCAAGGCTGGTTGTCAACAATGTGTCTTCCTGGTAACCCTTCTTTATAAGAGTTTAAATGTGAATCCTTGAAGAGTTGCCTTGCGAGTAAAAACTAAAGTAAAAGTGTAGTCAAAGTGGTCTATGATATCTGAGGCTCCTTGCTTTGGTTCACATCATCCATTCTGCTTAATGCATTTGAGGAGCACACAGTGTATGTAAAACATTTTCCAAAGCATATTACTGGATAGAATATAAGAAACTCACGTCCAGCAAATGCAATCATTATTTAAAAGAAAGACAATAAATTGTACAACATACATCATTTAAGCAAAATGAATATAATGCAAAAAATAATTTGAAGTAAGCAAAACAAAAGTGCTCATATTAGCAAGGTAGTATTAATACTAATAACAGATTGAAGTCAAGTTTTATGGGACTTGAAGCTTATCAATTTTTTGGACCTTCTTTCTACAAAATTATAAATACAAAGATAGATATGAAAGTAAATATTTAGATTAAGAAAATACCATTAGCATCACAAAATATTTGAAATTGAATAATATTTTTATTTGAAACTTAATTCAATTAACTATTTGAACTTCGAAGATATCCAAAAAATATCCTTAATCAACTCAGTGAACTGAAGGAAGAGATAAAGGATATCAAGAAGACAGTGGAGACACATAGAGAAAAAATGGTGAGCCTACATGAAAAGACAGATCTTACAGTAATGAATGGCAAAATGCAAGAAATTAAAAATACAATATTAGTACTTAACAGGAAATTTGAACAGGCAGAGGGAAGAATTAGCAATGTTGAAGATAACACATCTGAAATAGCATGGATAGTAGAACAGATAGATTAAAAAATGGGAAAATTCAGCAGGGACTCAAGAAATTGAATGACAACATAAAACACAAATCCCAGAGGGAGAAGAGAAGAGAAAAGGGGCAGAAGGAATGTTTGAGGAAATAATGGCTGAAAATTTCCCAACTTTCATGTGGGACAAGGATGTACATACACAGGAAGTGCAGTATACTCAAAGCCCAATAATTCTTAGTGAACCTACCATAAGATATATAATTAATCAGATTGTCAAACACTCAAGACAAAGACAGAAGCCCGAGAGAAACAAAACAAAAAAAAATACACTATAGATAAAGGAAGCAAAATAAGATTAAGTATTGATTTCTCATCTGAAACCATGGAGACATGAAGGCAGTGGCATGACATAACTAAGATGCTGAAATAAAAACAGCTACCAGCAAAGAACCTGTATCCAGCAAATTCATCATTCAAAAATGAGGGAGAGTTCAAAATATTCACAGATAAACAGAAATTGAGAGAATTTGTCAACAAGAGCCCTTTCCTTCAAGAAACACTATAAGATGTTCTGCAGGTTGAAAGGAAAATAAAAACAGAAGAGAGAAGTTTGGAGGAGAGCCTAGAATAGATAAGTATTAGTAAGAGTAAGTAAAAGGATAAAAGAAATTAAAGTTGAAAATGTCATATATAAGCCTAAAGAAAAAAAAAATCTTAAAGTAAGGACTTTACAGGAACAATATTGAATGTCAATAGATTAAACTCTTCAATCAAAAGACACAGATTGGAAGAATGGGTAAGAAAATATGACCATGTGTATGTTTTCTATAAGAAACTCACCTTAGAATTGGGGCAGAAATACATTGCAAATGAAAGGTTGGAAAAAGATTTTACACACAAACAATAAGCAAAAAAGTGCTGTTGCAGCTGTACTATTAGTGGGAAAAAATAAAACTTTAAATGCAAAACTTTTACAAGAGACACAGAGGGTCACTATATATTAATAAAATTGGTAATCTACCAAGAAGAAAGAATGATCCTAAATATTCATGCACTTAAGCAGGATGTCCCAAAATACATAACTCAAATGCTGGCAAAACTAAGGGGACAAATAGATTCATCTACAATAATAGTGGAGTCTTCAAAACACCATTATCACCATTAGACAGAACATCTCAATATAGCCTCAATAAAGAAAGAGAGATCTTGAATAATAAGTTAGACCTAGACTAACTAGACCTAATTGGCATATACAGAATATTACACCCCACAACAGCAGGATATAAATAGACATTCTTCTCAGCTGTTAATGGATCATTCTCTATTATAGAACGCGTGTTAGGACACAGAACAAGTTTCAATGGAGTTAGAAAGGTTTACATTATACAAAGCAATTTCCTTGACCACAAAGGAATTAAGCTGGAATTAATAAGGGGCAAACAACCAGATAGGTTCAAGTATATGGAAGTTAAACAGGACACTCAAGCAGTCAGTAGGTCAAGGAAGAAATTAACGAAGAAATCAGTAACTATCCCAAAGGGAATTAAAATGAGAATGCAACATATCAAAATGTACTAAAGCAGTGCTGAAGAGGAAATTTATAACCCTAAAATGCCCACATTAAAAAAGAAGAAAGAGCTAAAATCAAAGACCTAACTGGGTACCTGGACAAACTAGAAAAAGCACAACAAACTAATCCCAGAGCAAGCAGAAAGTAGGAAATAACAAAGAGTAGAGGAGAAGAAAATTAAATTGAGGATTAAAGAACATTAGAAAAATTAACAAAACAAAAAGCTGTTTTTGAGAAGATTAATAATATTGACAAATGCTTAGCTAGACTAAGAAAAAAAAAAGTGCAAAATAATAAAAATCAGAAATGAGAAAGGAGATATCACCACTGACCACCACAGAAAAAAGATTACCATGAAAGGATACTTTGAAAAATGTATGCCAACAAGATGAACAAATTAGATGAAATGGATGAATTTCTAGAAACACATGAGCAACCTATATTGACAAAATAAGAAAGAAAGAAGTCTACAGATAATCACAAGTAGTGATATTGGAATAGTCATCAAAATCCTCCCAATAAATAAAAGTCCAGGACCAGATGGCTTCACAAGTGAATTCTACCAAACATTTCAGAAAGAACTAATACCCAATCCTGCTCAAAATCTTCCAAAAAAATTGAAGAGGAAGGAACATTGCCTAATTCATTTTATGATACCAGCATCACCCTAATACCAAGGCCATGTAAAGATGCTACAGGTAAACTACAGACAATTCTCTCTAATGAATTTGGATGCAAACTTCTCAGCAAAAGGATTGCTAATCATATTCCATAACACATAAAAAAATTGTACACCATGATCAAGCTGATTTTGTCCCAAGCATACAAAGATGGTTCAACATAAGAAAATCAATCAAGGTAATGCACCAAATTAACAGATTGAAGGGGAAAAATCACATGACCATCTCTATCAATGAAGAAAATGCATTTGACAAAATACAGTATGCTTTCTTGATAAAAATGCTTCAAAAATAAGAATGGAAGGAAACTTCCTCTTCATAATAAACAGCACATTTTAGAAAACCCATACCTAACATCTACTCAATGGTGAAATGTTAAAGGTTTCCCTCTAAGATCTGGGACAAGACAAGGAGGCCAACTGTCACCAGTCTTAGTTAAGACTGTTTAGACATACTTGCTTGAGCACTTAGGCAAGAAAAGGAAATAAAAGGCATCAAAATTAGAAAGAAGTAAAATTTTCACTATGTACAAATGCCAAGATTCTATACATAGAAACTCTCAATAAATCTATAATAAAGCTTCTAGTGCTGATAACCAAGTTTAGTAAAAGTGGTGGGATATAAGATCAATGCACAAAAATCAGTAGTATTTCTGTACACTAATAATGAGCAATCTGAGGTAGAAATTTTTAAAATTCCATTTATAGTAACCACTAAAATAATCAAATATCTAGGAATAAACTTATAAATAAGGATTTAAAGGATGAGTATACAGAAAACTATACGACATTGATAAAAAAACGACCTAAATAAATGGAAAAATATTCCATATTCATGGGTTTGAAGACTAGGCATCATTAATGCATCTATTCTACCCAAACTGATTTACAGATTTAATGCAATCCCAAGAAAAATTCCAAAAGCATTTTTTACAAAACTGGAAAAGTCAATTATCAAATATGTTTGAAAGGGTAAGTATCCCTCATTATGCATTCTTGAGAAAGAAAAATGAAATTGGAGGAATAACACTTCCTGACATTAAAACATACTACAAGTTACAGTGCTCAAAATTACATAGTATTGGCACAAGGATAGACATAATGACCAATGGAACCAAACTGAGGCTTCAGATATAAATCCATGCATGTAAGTTTGCCAGGAAAGTGAAAAGGCAGCCAGCTTAATGAGAAAATATTTGGGAAAGACTTATCCAATAAGGGTCTAATACCCAGCATATATAGAGAAACCTTACACTCAATAATAAAAAGACAAACAACTCACTTTAAAAAATTGACAAGACAATTGAATAGACACATTTCCAGAGAAGTAATACAAATTGCTACAAAACACATGAAAAGATGCTCAACATCTCTAGCTATTAGGGAAATGTGAGTCAAAATTACAATGAAATACCATCTTATATCTACTAGACTGGTATCTATTAATAAAATAGAAAATTACTAGTGTTGTAGAGTATGTGGGGGAAAAGGAGCACTCATCCACTACTGGTGGGAATGTAGAATGATACTGAAACTGTTGAAGACAGTTTGGCAGTTATTCAAGAAGCCAAGTGTAGAATTGCCACATGATCCTCCAGCAATCCCACTATTAGGAATATAACCACAAGGATTAAAAGAAGGAACACAAACAGATAAATACACACCAATGTTCATCATGGCATTATTCACAATTGCCAAAAATTGGAGCCAATCCAAGAGTCCATCAATGCACAAGTGGACAAATAATGTGTGGTAATACATAAGATGGGGTATTACTCAACTGTAGCAAGGAATCAAATATATTGACACATGAGAGAATATGGCTGGATCCCTAACATATTATGTTGAATGAAGTAAACCGGTTTACAAAAGGACAAATACTGTATGAGCTCACTATGAACTAAAGATGTTGTGTAGACTCAGAGGTAGAGTCTGGAAAACAAGTTAGCAGGAAATAGGGGGATAGAGAGTGTTAAGCTGATGCTTGATCTGAGCAGAATCTATGATAAGATGCAGGTTGATGGTTTGGAAGTATAATGGGGAAGATGGGGGAACAGCAGTGTGAGTGCACTTGATGGTGTTGGAATATGATTATAAGCAGTGTTGGAGGAAGGTGATGGGCCATCCATGGAGATGGGGGAGGGCTGGAAGAAGAAACACGTGAACTCTCAGGAGAATGAAGACTGTGCTTGAAAATACAATTGTGGGAGTGTTCTTTTGGTGACTATGGCAGGGGAGTGTCACTATTGCAGGGTGCCAGTGGTGAGGGAATGTGTGGGGAAGGGTATACCAGGGGCATGCATCTATGGAAAATGAGTGTGTTCATGGGGGTCATAGGGTCAGTGAATGGAGACCCACACAATAACCAACAAAACATTTAACTCCTATCCTTGGGAGTCCTGCTATTTTCAAATAAAGTGGCAAGAATCTCTAGAGTGCATAGGCTGGGCCTAATAAAAGGAAAACAGACCCATGTGTCAAGGCTACAGTTTTAATGCTTGTACTTATGAAACATTTTCTTGTAAAATTGAAACTTAACTAACCTAATAATAACTGTTGCCTAAGAGTTAACTTCTCTTTCTTACTTCAATGTGTCCTCTCTCTAAGCCAAATTCACTAAATAAACTCATTACCTTCCCCTGGCATGGGTCATGACTCCCAGAGATGAGCCTTTCTGGCACTGAGGTATTAATACCAAACACCAACCAGCAATGCTTGTGGAAAAGACCTTGACCAAAAAGTAGAAACATTAAATATAAAAGAGTTTCTATTTCTAAGAGATTTACAAATGAGTCAGGAGAGTGTTTCAGAGGTTACACATATGTGCATTTCAGGCATATCCCACTGACTGTCACAGTAAACAACACCAAAATGGGGTCCTCCTGAGTGCTCTAGAGACATCTGACACTATATGCAAGGCACTCAACCCCATGAAATCAGCATCCCATCAGTGGGCCTTGCCTTGGAATATATGATAACACATTTCCCCATTGTAACAGACTTAGGCCTATTTATAATTTCCCTACATATGATTCTTCTATCCCTTTTATTTAAATCTATAATTAGCAGCATACCCATTAAATATATGTCTCAAAGATTTAAATCTACCCGCTGCTAATATGCTGGTTGAGCCCTGAATCTCAGCAGAGTTGCAGCCAACACCTACTCTCCAGTTCATCAGACTTGTCCAGGATAGCTAATTAAATGATAATGATGCACAACCCTCATCTCAAAAAAAAAAAAAAAAATCTACAACTGTAAGCAAAACAGTTCCATCCTTATGCCCCATAAGATCTAACTCCTCTTTCAGTCTGAAGCAGAGACTCACCATCTAAAAATCCTTATGATTGAGGAATGAACAAACCTAAAAGGGAATACACCCATGGACCAAAGTAGACATTATTTTTCTTGTAAAGGAAGAACTTGTAACACTGATATAAAGATATGGTTATGAGATGTTCAGTGGGAAGAGGAAAGAAGAATAGGTGGAACCTAGGGCATTTTTAGGGCATTGGACTTATTCTGCATGATATTGCAATGACTTTGGCCATTATACAGCATTTTGTCAAATCCTATAAAATTGTACAGTCAAAAGTATAAATGATAAGGTAAACTATAGACCTTGGTTAGTAGCAATGTTTCAATATTTGCTCATCAAGTTTAACAAATGTATCACAATGATGTAAGATGCTATTAATAAGGAAAATTTGGGAAGGGTAGGGAGTGGGATATTTGGAATCCCCAATATATTCAATGAAACTTTTGTTCAATCTAAAACTTCTTTAAGAATAAAAGTTATTATATATGAAAATAATAAATAATAAATAAATTAATTAGCAAACAAATAAATGAAAAGCAGGCAATATGGCTGTAGAGTATGGAGTTCCAAGAGTTGGCTTGTTGTACAGTACAGACAGCAATCAACCAGCAGCTACATAAATCACCTCTTTGTGGTGGTGTGGGACTTAGGAAACCAGAAGAGCATCTTGCACCATCTTTGGAAAAAATGAAGGGGGATACTGACTCTCTGTGGTGAAGATTCATCAGTGCCCATCCCCTGCTGATGAGGCAGGCTATCATCTCCAAAAAATGGAGGAGGAAGAGACAGCTGAGCACAAACTTCAGGTATTGATCAGTAAATTTGACTGCCTAAATACAGTTCTAAGTACAGGTAAAGTTTGAACCTGTCCAAGTCAGAAAGAAACCAGTAGCCTCTAATTTATCTCCACCTCCAAGGAGTGAAATTGGGCTGATTAAAAATCATAGAGCTGGTTGGTAGGGTGCAGCTTCTTTCCACCCAGGTCATACTGCCACCTTAGCCTGGGCTCTAACCCTGCCCTGGCAGGGGAGAAAGATGAGTTGAGCTTTGTAAGTCTTTCTGGGCAGCTGCAGACAGTTTTGGCCACATGACTTAGAATGCTGCCCACACCTGCTGTTCCATCCCTGCCCTGACAAGGGAGGAAAACAGAAGTAGCTTCATTATTCTCTCAAAAAATCTTCAGTCATTTTGGTGCCCATGGCTTATTTTTCTGCCCACACATTTGACCCTGTCTCAGCCCTAAGAAGGAGTGGAAGGTATGTTCGAGTTTCCTCAGTCTCTCCAGGCATCAACAGATGATTTTGACTCACCAGACTTGGATGGCCACCAACAGCCAGGGCTTTGTCCCCATTCCTGGTAGAGAGAAAGGTAGGCAAAGCTTCATCAGTTCCTGGGACAACATGGGAAGCTTCAAACTACATGGCTTAAAGTATTAACGGCACCCTTGGCTCCTACACTTACTCAGCAGGGAGAAAGGGCAAGAAACAGATGAATAAGAGCTAAAAAAATTTAGATTTTCTAAACATGAGCTATTATACAGTTTTAAAATAAGTTGAGCCAAGATCAAAGAGGAGCTTTATCACAAAAGTCAATCAACAAGAAAGCCCTAGCATAAAGAGAGAAACCGAGGCCAGAATAAATACATCAAGAAAATCAAATGCCAAGGCACCAGCAAAAAATTACAAGCTACACTAAGAAAAGTAAGATATGTTCCAGTCAAAGGTACAAACCAAACCTCCATGTGGCATATAGGATTTGAGAACACTAGTCATTGATCTTAAAAAAATATCCTTAATAAATTCAATGAGATGGGTAAAGAGATTAAGGACATTAAGATAATGCTGGATGAACAAAAGGGAGAATTTGAAAGCATGCAAAAAAAAATAATGGCTATTACAGGAAGGAATGGCACAATGAAATACAATGGAAGCATATAACAGCAGATTTGAAGAGGCAAAAGAAAATGTCAGTGAGCTAGAAAACATGACCTCTAAAAGCAAGCACAGAAAAGAATGGAAAAAAAATTGAATAGAGTCTCAGGGAAATGAATACTAGCAAAGGCATGGAAAAATGCATGTCATGGGTGTCCCAGAAGGAAAAGAGAATAGAAAGGGGGCAGAAGGACTGTTTGAGGAAATAATGGTAGAAAATTTCCTAAATCTTTTGAAGGACATAGATTTCCATGCCAAGAAACACAACAGACTCCACTCCAAAGAATTCCAAATAGATCTACTCTGAGACTCATACTCATACATAATCAGAATGCCAAATGAGCTGCAGCAAATGAAACAAGAACAAGTAAAAAGATCATTGCCGGGGAAGGGGGAAAAGGGTTTGATGTTGGATATATGGGAGTCCCCTATATTGTATATGTGACTTTACTGTGATTTAAAAATATTTTGAAGACAAAATTAAAAATTAGAAAGAGAGAAAAAAAAAGAAGAAAGGATGTAGACACTGAGGAAGAAATGAAAGAAATTGTTTTGCCACTCACTGTACATACAGGACAACACCTATAACAGTAATGAAAGGCAAAATGTCAAAAACAAAGTTTTGTATTTTTCACTTTTTAATACCCCAAATTATTTTCACTTTATTATAGTTTTTCTAAATTAGTATGTATTCTATTTCTAATCATTAAATCTATCACTACTATTTCATTTTCCTATTAATTGAATTTGGCAATATATTAGGCTTCATTTTTTAATAAGTTTTGGACCACAGAGGGGTTCCCCTATGGCAGGGGAGGAATGCTGGTGTAGGGTGTTACTGATGGGGGACACAAGGTTGGGAGCAAATTCTCCAGGGCATGTATATAGGGTACATAAAAATATTTGGATATTCACTGGGTATATTCATAGTAGTTACAGTTACAAATGACAACTGAGGGAGTGCTGAGTTCCTAGCCAGGGTTGCTCTGTCACATTCCCCAATGGAACAGCAACAATCCCCCAAGTGCAAGTACAAAGACCAGTGAAGAAGGATGGTCCAATGATGCGCCCTTAATATTGATGGCTATGCTTTAGTGCCTGTGTGCCTGAAATTTGAAATAGGCCTAGAGCTGTAGGGCGCCTAAGAATTACCTCCTGAGAGCCTCCATGTTGCTCAAATGTGGCCATTCTGTCCCAACCTCAGCATGTAAATGTATTACCTTCCCCCCACTGTGGGACATGACTCCTGGGGATGAGTCTCCCTGATGCCAAGGGATTACTACCAATTGTTAACTCGTCATGCAACTAGAAAAAGACCTTGAGTAAAAGGGGAAAATGGTAAAGACAAATGAGTTTATATGGCTAAGAGTCTTCAAAAAAAGAGTTGGGAGGTCATCAGAGGGGTCATGCTTACACATACCTCAGCAGGATCCCAGAGACAGACAAAGTAGATGCAACTCCAGGTACTGGTTCTCCTGAAGGTTACAGAGAAATACAGGTTCTATGATCATGGCAGTTGGCTCTGGATTTCAGTTCCTTGTCATTGGGCCCTACTTTGGAATTTACATTCCTAAGTGTGATGGAGTTGGACTCAGATGTGAACTTTCTACACATGACTCTTCTGACACGTTTACTGAATCTGTGAATGGCCCTGGTGTTGCTGTATACTCAGGAGACTTCAATCTCTGGACTTGTCATGTGCCAGCTGGGCCCTGAGCTTCAGCAGAGTTAAAGTTCCTATTCTTCAGTTTGTTGGACTTGCACAGGTCAGCTAACAGGGAGGTGAATATGTTCAACCACCACACCAGGGAACCAGGAGTGCCTACAACTCCAAGCAGGAGAAAAGCATCCATCAACCATTTGGGATCTAAGCCCCCTCTTGATAAAGAGGTGGAGTGGACATCACCAACCCAGGGTCCACATATAAAGGAATAAAATATGGATTAGAGTGCGCTTACTGGTATTCTACTACAGACTATTGTGATTAGTAATGGAAGAAACTGTAACACTGATGTGGAGAAAGTGGCCATGGTAGTTGCTGAGGGCAGGGAGATGGAAGAAGAGATAAGATGTGGGGGCATTTTTGGGACTTGGAGTTGTCCTAAATGATATTGCAAGGACAGATGCTGGGCATTATATATCCTGCTATAAATCATTGAATATACTGGGGGAGAGTATAACCTACAACATAAATTATAATCTGTGTGGGGCAGGAGTCCTCCAAAATGTATTCACCAAATGCAATGAAAGTGCCACAAAGATGAAAGCGGTTGTTGAGGTGGGAGGAGTGAGATTGTGAGGTGTGGGGTATGTGGGAACCTCATATTTTTTAATGTAACATTTTTTGTGATCTATGTATCTTTAAATAAAAAGACAGTTTAATAAAAAAAAATAAAAGTGAAAATAAATGAAAAAATAAGAGAAAATTTAGAAAGCAGCCAGAAGAAAACAATTCATCACATACAATGAATGATCAAAAAGATTATGTGCTGGTTTCTTATCAGAAACCATGGAGGCATGCAGGCAGTGGCATGATATAGGTAAGACACTGAAAGAAAATAACTGCCAGCCAAGAATTTTATATGCAGGCAAACTGTACTTTAGAAATGAGGTTGAATTTAGAGTCTTCACAGATAAACAGAAACTGAGAGAGTTAATCGCCAAGAGACTGGCCTTGCAGGAAATACTAAAGGGATTACTGCAGCCTGCAAAGAAAAGAGAGGAGAGAGAGGCTTGAGAGAGTCTAGAAATGCAGATTATCAGTAAAAGTAACTAAAAATGTATAAAAAGAGTGACAAAAATAAGATATGGTAGATGAAACCCAAAGGAGAAAATAGATAAATTAAATACTGTCTTTATAGTAATAATATTGAATGTTAATAGATTAAATTTCCCAATCAAAAAGGACAGACTGGTGGAATGCATAAAAATAAATGAGCCATCTATATGCTGTTTATAAGAGATTCATTTTAGATACAAGGATATAAATAGGCTGAAAGTAGAAAAGACTGGAAAAAGATATTCAGTGCATGAAGGAACAAAAAAAGTTAAGGTAGTTATACTAATGTTGGACAAAACAGATTTCAAACAAACCTGTCATAAGAAAAAAAGGATATTATATATTATTAACAGTAGCAATCAGAAAAGGAAATAACAGTCATAAATATCTATCACCTGACCAAGGTGTCCCAAATTATAATAGGCACATGCTGGCAAAACTGAAGAGAGAAATAAATGACTCTACAATAATAGTCAGAAACTTCAATGCACTATTTGCATCAGTAGATAGAAAATCTAGACAGAAGATCAATAAGGAAATAGAGAACCTGAATAATTTGATAAATAAACTGGACCTAACAGACACATACAGAACAATGCATCCTAAGATAGCTTAGTACATATTCTTCTCAATTGTTCATGGAACATTCTCCAGCTCAGACCACATGTTAGATCCCAAGACAGATCTCAATGAAGTTAAAAGGTCTGAAATTAAACAAAGCCCTTTCTCTTATCAAAATGGGATGAAACTAGAAATCAATAACAGGCAGAATATGCAAAGGTATAGAGGTTAAACAACATACTTGTAAACAACCAATGTTAAAGAAGAAATTCCAAGAGAAACTAGAAAGTAAATAGAGACACATGAAGAGGAGAACACAATTTTTCCAAACTCTTGGGATGCAGCAAAGGTAGTGCTGAAAAGAAAATTTATAGCACTAACTACCTACATTAAACGGAGGAAAGAGTTAAAATCAAAGCCCTAACTAAACACATGAAAGAAATAGAAAATGAAAGGCAGACTAACCCCAAAGAAAGCAGAAAGAAAGACATAACTAAGATAAGGCAGAAATTACTAAACAGAAGAAAAATCAAAACAATAGAGAGGATCAACAAAACCAAAAGTTGGTTCTTAAAGATCAAGAAAAATTACAAACTATTACCTAGACTGATAAGAAAAAAAAAAAGAAGATGCAAATAAATAAAATCAGAAATGAGAGGAAGGACATTACTACTGACCTCACAAAAATAAAAGAGATCATAAGAGAATATCATAAACAACTGTAGGCCAGCACACTAGACACTGTAGTTGAAATGGACAAATTTCTAGAAATAAACAAACAGCATCCACTGACCCTAGAAGAAATAGAAGACCTCAACAAATGAATCACAAGTAAAGAGATTGAAACAGTCATCAAAAACCTCCCCAAAATGAAAAGCCAAGGTCCAGATGGCTTCACAGTTGAATTTTACCAATCATTCAAAGAAGAATAAATGTCAATCTTGCTCAAACTCTTCCCAAAAAGTGAACAAGAGGGAACACTATCAAACTCATTCTATGAAGCCAGCATGACTCTAAGACCAAAGCCAGATAAAGATATTTGGAAAAAAGTAAATTACAACTCCATTTACCTAATAATATAGATGCAAAAATCCTTAACAATTTTTTTGCTAATCAAATTCAACAGCAACTTAAACAATTATTCATCATGATCATGAGTATGATTCAACACACATACACAAATCAATCAGAGGAATACACAATATTAATATCAAATAATGGATGCATAAAAGGCATTTGACAAATCCAGCATCTTTTCATGAAAAAATATATAGAAAGATAGGAATAGAAGGACACTTTCTCAACATTATTAAAACCATATAAGAGAAGGCCACAGTTAACATTGTACTCAATGGTGAAAGACTGAAAGCTTTTCTGTTGAAACTGGGAACAGGAAAAGGATGCCCAATGGTACCACTGTTGTTCAATAGCAGCTATACAGTCTAGCTAGGGCAATTAGGCAAGAAAAAGAAATAAAAGATATCTAAATTGTAAAGGAAGAAGTAAAACTTTTGCTAACTATTGATAATATTATCCTATGCCTAGAAAGTCCCCCCAAAAACTACAACAGAGTGACTAAAGTTAATAAACAAGTTAAGCAGAGGATGGGATACAAGATTAATATGCAAAAATCAATTGTGTTTTTTACACGATTAAAAAGAAATCTGAGGAGGAAGTCAGGAAAAAAATCCATTTACATTAGCAAATAATATAATACTTAGGAATAAACTTAACCAATGGTACAAAAGACGTGTATTAAGAAAATGATAAAACATTGCTAGAAGATACAAAAAAGACCTAAATAAATGGAAGGACATTCAATGTTAATGGATTGGAAGACTAAATATCATTAAGGTGTCAATTCTATCCAAATTGATTTACAGATTCAATAAAAATTCCAGTAGCCTTTTTTGAAGGAAAAAACTAATTGTCTAATTTGTTTTGAAGGGTAAGTGTCCCCAAATAGCCATAAATATTTTTAAAAAGAAGTTGTTGGGCACTCATCTCCTGACTTTAAGTCATATTATCTAGATACAGTGGTACACATAGCATGAAATTGGCATAAAATTGACATATAAAGCAATGGAACCAAACAGTATGCAGAAAATACACCCTCACATTTGTGGTCAAGAGATATTTGACAAGGCTGTCAAGCCCACCCATCTGGTTCAGGACAGTATGTTCAACATTTAATATCCATAGCCAAAAGAAAAAGAGGTTCCCTATCTGACACCTTACACAAAAACTAACTCAAAATGGATCAAAGGTCTAAATATAAAAGCTAAAACCATAAACCTGCTGGAAGAAAATATAGGGAAGCATTTTCAAGTTCTGATGGGTGATGGCAGGCTCTTAAATCTTGCAGCATGCACAGTGAAAGAATAAAATGGATAAATGGAATATCCTCAAAATTAAATACTGTTGTCTTCAAAGAACTTAGCAAGAAGGTGAAAAGGCAGCTTATTCAATAGGAGAAAATATTTGGAAACCATATATTGGATAAGAGTTTGATTTCCATGTTCTATAAAGAGATCATACAACTCAATAATAAAAAGACAAGCAATCCAATCAAAAATGGGCAAAAGACTTAGACATTTTACCAAAGAGGAAATACAAATGATCAAAAAGCACATGAAAAGATGCTCAACATCACTAGGTATTAGGATAATGCAAATCAAAACCACAATGAGCTATCATTTCACACCTAATAGAATGGCCATTATTAAAAATATATTTTTTAAACAGAAAACTACAAGTGCTGGAGAGAATGTGGAGAAATAGAGACACTCCTTCACTGTTGGTGGGATGTAGGACTGCAGCCCCTTTGGAAGACAGTTTGGTGCTTCCACAGAAAGCTAAATATAGAACTGCCTTATTGATCCAGCAATCCTATTTCTAGGAATAGATTCAGGAGAACTGAAAGCATGGATGCAAATTGACATTTGTACACCAATATTTATAGTGGCATTATTTATAATTGCCAAAAGATGGAAACAACCCAAGTGTCCATCAACCAATGAATGGATAAACAAAATGTAATATATACACTTGATGGAATGTAAGAAGAAATGAAATTGGGACACATATGGATGACCTTGAGGGCATTATATTTTATTTGGTTTTGATTGTTTCATAGATACTCCACTTAGGATGCACTCTAATGAATTTGTGGACCACCCTTCCAACTCTGGATTGTGGAAACTTGGAGTTCTTCTACATGTGAAAGAAATTTATATCTTAATTATACCACTTCTGTTGGTATTTTAAAGACTTTCAGTTGAATCTAATTCAAACTATTAGAGATTTCATTCCCAGCCTTTATTATAAGACCAAATAATACCATACTGCTGGTGTTACCAATACCATGGGCTCCTCATGTTCTCCTGGTTCTTCTAATCCTGTTATCTTGAGTTCTCCTCCCTGTGACATGGTTGGCTCTTGGCTTGATTACTAGTATGAGCCGGATACTACATACATAGAATGTTCCTCTCATGTCTATTGAACTCACTGCTAGATTTTAAAATATTTTATAATTTGTTCTCTTTTGTTTCTAAGTCATGCAGAATTGGCATTGTGCCATAAACATTTGGTAAAAAATATTTGTAGTGTGTTCTTCCTCACCTACTTTGGCTAGTTTACTTCTCATTTTAGCTGCCATCAGTAAGAATAGGATTACTGCCCACAATTTACCATAGGGCATGCATTCAGAATAGGGTGGGTGGAGGGGAGGGATGAATAGTTTATTTCTTCTTAAAATGTAAAATAATATTGACTGTTAAAAATGAAAAAATAGAGCTGGCAATTCTTTAATCTCCTATAAATCATAAATTTTTGTATACCTTTCAACTCATTTATGGTGGAAAAAGAAAGGCAGTCTCCCTCTTTTACCCTTTCTCCATTTCTTCTGCTGGGGATTCCTGATTGCACTTTTTTTACTTTCTCACTTTATCTAGGACCTTAATTTTGGTTTCAGTTTACAAATTTTTGAGGATATAATTTTATCCTCACAGTTCCTAAGCAGGATAGCAGCTTTAAATTTGTTCTAATTTCCATATATCTATTTTTATTCAAAATTTGCCTTCATCTTTTGTTAGCTTGTTTGAATATAAAATTTAAGTTTATTTCAAACTTTTCTTTAAGATATTGACTAGTTAAATTTGAATAGAATTTCATATATGGGCAAAGTCAATCAAACTAAAAGGTCTAAAACCTAGAATATGCGGATTTACTCTTACTTCAAGATTAAATACATTAGGGATTTCATGTTTTTGTAATAACCTTCTGGGATCTATAAAACCAGAGGTAGGCAGTTCTCTATTTCTTCTCATCTATGACACATACATCATCTCTGAACCTTTTAGAGTGTAATAGATCCAATGCATAAGAGTTCCATAAGGGAAGCAAAACACTTATTAGGAAATCTGGAACGTGTTATAGAATATGGTCTTACACAATTGCTGGATGAGCTGAGGAAGAAAAGAACCAAAAATGATTAGGAAATAAAGTCACTAAACAGCCCTGGGGAGATGAAAAAAATCAGAGCTTGCAGGAATCTGCTGGAGAGGCTCCACAGAGTGTAGGTATCTGTGAAAAGTTGTTAGTTTTTCTTTGATACTGCCTCTGTATTTACAGCAAAGCATGTGGGTGGTCAGCAGCACTAGCAATCAAGGAGGAATGCCAAGTGTGGGACAGTGAAAATGAGGAGAAACTGCAACTATGAGCTGTCCCACGCTGCTTTAAACAGTGCCTACTTTCAAAAATACAATGGCTTTTGCTTTCCTTTCTTCTCCAAAATCTCACACAAATTTCTATTGTAGCCAGTGCTTACCTGAAGCCATGCAAGGAAATTCTGGGAAATATTATATAGTTCCAGTTCAGCCAAACTGACACAATACATAATTATCCCCCAACAACCCTGTAGCTGCCATCTTGTCAGGGTGAAAGCTGCTCTGATTTGAATCATATTTATTGTGAAAATTTGGACATTAGTTTATCCAGCTCTGATTGCACAGATGAGGAAACGGTGCTGGAGGGCATAAGTTAATTTCCCAAGGACACGCAGAGATTTAATGTTTAAACAAATTCATCCTAATGCAAATCCCTTTTCTAACACAAGATAACTTTCTTCATTTAAGAAGGAGACTAGACTACATTCAGTGTCACTGTAAAAACTGGTAAAGAAAGAGAGTAATAAATAAGATATTTTGCATATTGTGTGGAGCTAAAGTCTATGTAAATTTTCCTATTAACTAAAGTTCTCTTTCAGACAACAATGTAAAATACCCTCTTTTCTTCTATCAAGCTTCCATTTCTAGCAGACCATTACTATAATTTTCTTTTAAAACATTTTAAGGCATCTCATCATTTCATTTTATTCTTGTGCATATTGTACTGTATGAATTACTTAAGGTTAATGCATCTATATTTCAAGTGACCAAGTCATGCCTGATGGTTTTCAATATGAAGTCATTCTATTCCTGGTATAATGATAAATTTGCATTATAATTAACAGCCACAAAATTCCTTTTTATGCCATATAATGATGCCTTCCTTTAGCTTTACATTCAGACAGTGCATAATAAATTACCAGGGATTTCACATTTATGTATTTAATGAACATTATCGAATAATTTTGCAAGCACTTATTGGAATGGAGGAGAAATATTTGTGCACTATTATTTGGTCTTAGAGAATGTAGTGTTCTGCTGATGTTGGAATGTTAATAATTAGCACGTCTATTAGAAGTGAGCTCCTGATTTTCAGCAGCATTATCCTGGAAAACTATGTTTCCCAAGTGAACGGTGAATTATACAGTTTTATTAAAGAAGAGTCTTTCCTTTGAATAAGATTTTAAGAAAATCTTCAAAGAAACAAATTTAAGCCTCAAATCAGAGCACAGCACTAATTAGTGTGTAACAATGATTTAGGCGGAAAGCAATAGGCCTTGTTAATTTTCCAGTCCCATTCTGTAGTCTCTTTGCTGCATGTTTCTTTTGATGAGTTAATTTCATTGAGGTGCAGCTTTTTATATTTTAACTACTGTCATAACACTTCTAAAGTTTTAGAGAATGGTACATACTGATGCTGAAATCCGGCAATTATCTCCTAACTCTGGATTCCAATAACTAATTTTATAGCTCAGCTTAAATTGTTTAATTCAATTTCAAGTATTTTGAATTTATAATATCGCTTTAATTGGCATGTCTCTGAATAAAATAACCACCTATTTGTTTATGTAGTCATCACACTTAGAAATAGAAATGCGCATCAATCATCAGTTATAAAGCAAGGTATTTAAAATTTAAAAGGTGTCAGTAGAATGAGTTATCCTGATCACATTTTATCTTGCAAATCCTTTTAGGAATTACAAAGTTAAAGTATCAGGTAAATAATTTTTAAATGTTATGTACTAAAAATTAGTTATCAGAATAAACTTTTTTTCATTTAGTGAATAGTGAAGTATTGATCTGAGAATTTGTAGGAAATTAGAAAACAGCAGCACCAGAATGTCATGTAACTATGATTTGTGACTTCAGCAATACAATGTAGGAATTGATTATTATTAAAGCCAATATCAAGATTCATTGACTCAGGTTTAACTAGTGACTAGAGCTAAATTAGGAATCAATGTTTGCATCAAGAAAATGTATATCTCCTTATGGATAAAGTGTACCAATACATCCTACCATCCTGCTATCACCTATTATGAAAAAGCAATCCTTGATGCATGGTAAATATTTTGCAATTTAGAAATCATCCATTGTTCCTTTGAACTATTCATCTCTGAAACTTTAATAATGGAATATTAGATCATTTCAATAAAAAATTGGTATTTGTATCAAAAAAAAAACCTAACTCATAAGTAAAGTTCACTTCAGAGTTGTTGAAGGAAATAGAATACCTTATGTAGTACCCTGAGGAAGACATCATCATAAAGACCATAGCACCATTACAAATAGATATACTCTCCATCCTGAAATGGATGGGAAAATGGGTTCTGATGAATGAATATATAGCTAAATAAATGCAGAAAATATGATTAATTGCTAAAGACTTAGAAAACAGAGATGTTACAAAAACAAATAAAATTAGTATAGATTAGAAAAATTGAGTTAATTTGTAACCCAGCTTATCTAATATTTATCATGTAACTCAAAATTTTGAACAATTGTAATCCCTTTATTCCACAGCTTTGTCTACCTCTTTTCCCCCCAATTTCTCCTGGTAATATTTTATTTTCACTCCATTTGTGTGTTTTTTTCACCTTAAATTAGACCAATATGCTTTTCTTTTATAGACTAGTCTCGTGCTTGCAGAAAGAGGATATCATTTGAGTTTACAACTGAATTTGATAGCTCCAAATATTTATTGTTCACTTATTGCAAAGTTTATTGATAAAAAACTTAAAACAGAGCATGCTAAAATATACAGCAACTACAACCCAGAAAGAAAAGAGGAGAAAATAGGACCATTCTCTAGACACCCTTTTAAACTCTGATGTTAGAATCATTGGAGTTCAGTAAAGAATCAAAAATGGGAGATAGGCAGCAAAAATATTGCATAGTAAGAAGTGTTTATGGCATACCTGTCTTTGGCATGTCTCTGAAGAGTTTTATGGAGGAATGTGAAAATGACTGATTGCAATAAAATATCAGTAGTCTACATGATGCTAGTAAGAAATACTTATCAATAGATTGCTACATATAACTGATCCTTGGATTGTATATGGGAGTCTTTAAAACCCACTTTAACTATCAAGTTGACCAAATACTTGGAAAGAGTGCGATTTTAATACAAAACAGGAATAGAATTGAAAGATGTGGGAAAAAATACTAGAAGAATAGACTCTAATGATAGATCTAACTACTTAGAGGATAGTATGAAAAATGTCTATGTTTGTTCCACTGACTTTATGCATCATTATAGCACACTGTATAACTCTGCTTGACAGCTCAATAAAAAGCACCTTACTTGGAAAAAGTTGTAATTGTTTCATTGCTAAATATTAAGAGAAAACATATTAAATATGCCAAAGGCAAGGAACAGAAGATAAGAACAAATTCAAGAAACTGTAAATTAAGAGCTAATTAAATTTAGATTTATATATTTCTTTCAAAATTTAAAATGTGAAATTTGTTTACAATGAAAATTATTGTCTATCATTAGACTAGTATCTAACAATCATTACAAATAAGGATATAATCTTGAAAGTACATATATCGAATATCATTGCAAAAAGTGAACTTGTTTTAAAAATAGTAAATGAAATCACAAATATAATAATAAAAAGTAAAATGCATTTTTCATATGGCTAAATATAAATTAATTAGAATTCACCCTCAATAAGAAAAAAGAATAATAAAATATCAACTGACAAGAGGGTGTGCCTATGCAGAATCAAAAAAGCTATTATGAATGCTTAAAATCATTAGTTCTTATTTTAAAACAAAAACTTTAAAAACTATAAATGATGTCATTCAATGCTTTGCTTTACTTAATAAAATGTAGATTTTAAAAAGTCATGATTTTAATTAATTGATGTAGTTTTAATTTCATAATTTAAAAATCCAAAACTATAATATAATATGTATTTAAGTATAACATATTTATAATACATTTTCTTGGAAGTTCACTGATAATCTTAAGTCCAAATGTCCAAGACAATCACTAATTCAAAAATTCTTGAAGATCCTCTACTGAGTTCCAGGTACTCTTTGTGCAAAATATCCTGGTAAACATTAGACCAGTTATATTTACGCAAGTTAAATTCCCAATGAAGATGACCCACTGTAATTATGGGACTCTGAAATTTAAAGTCTTTCCTTGGTCAATTCATTTGTCTTTAATCAATAAAGCTATTTTCCTAGACATGAAACTGAACAAGTAATCTGAGTTATATTACAGTTTATAAATAGCTAGCTCAAGTCTCCATGGAAAGTCACAGAAAATCTAGGAAATTCCTCAAAGTCCAATACTATTTATCATAAGGAACAATTTCCTAACCAATTAGAGAATAAAGTAAATAAAACAAAACAATATACAACAAAACAATCCCCAAAACAACTATCACTTGGTAGGTGGAAAAATGAACGGGTGAACAGGTAGGTGTGAAATTAGGTAGGTGGAAATGCTAATTCCTTAGCAGTGAGAGACTGAGTTTTCCTTACCCCTCACATTTTACATGGTGGTCGCTAAAGCTAGTTCCACTTCTTGGGTCATATTAAAATCTCATCAGTCTCCACAAGAGTTCCCAGAGTACTGCTGCTTTATTGATCTCCTACTCTGCTAGGGAATCATGCTCCATCTATTTTATTTTGTCTCAGAGAATGGTGAGAGGACAAAGCAGCATACTAAGCTCTGCATTCTAACAGGAAATCCTGTTAGAATGATCATAGCACACAGACTGAAAAAAGCTGTTGTGAACTCTCATTTGTAAAACTCTTGAGTACTCTGTCTAGTCACTTTTTACTCTTTCTCCTACAACCATTTATATATTTATTAGGGTCTACTAATTACTGCAAAAACTTCATTTCACTTCTATGGTGAAAACACAGCATGATTGGTTTCTGCTCAAGAACAGTGGTTCTTATTATAGAATTCCATGAAAAATGTTAAGTGAGAAAGGCCGAGAGAGTTTATTGGTTTAAAAAAAAAACATTAAAATAGCATAACCACCCCTTCCAGTGACATTGCACTTAAATAAATGAAAACTTTCAGAATTTCTGTATCAGTGCAGAATTCCAAAAGTGCAGGATAAGGCAATGAATAATATATTTTTTAAATTTTGAATGATTATTACTAATTGAAGCTATTGCTCAGAGAGAAAAGAACACTGTGAGTCTAAAATTATTAGAACACATTCCAAAGAATTGGAACAGCAAGTGCATTTAAACTACATTTCTATAACTATAGTGAACAACATTATTAGTAGTATCAGCAGCTGCATCTGAAATCCACAGCTTTGTTAATAAATCTGCAACACTATGAGTTCAAATTGACCATATTTGATGTAGAGATAACTGATTGTACATTTACATAAAAATATACGGCAAGCTCTGCAGGACAATATATTTCAATTGAACCAACAAATGTTAGTGTTCTGTAGGTAATCTTACTTTATTTCTTGGAGAAAGCTTAGCATGGAAGAGAAAGCTTTCAATACAAGCATAGGAACAGTATTGGCAGTGGTCCTTCTCACCCAAGTTTTATAGTTGTAAGAATCTTTGGAAAACAACTCTCTGACATTTAAAAAAAAGTTAGACTCTAAAAGGTAGCATCATATGTAATTGTAAATTAAGATTTCTAGTGAATTAAGTGTGGTATGCAGTCACATATGTCTTTATAAATAACCAGTATTTTCTTCATATACTGAATTATAAAAGCCATAACAAGTTCATCCTGAACTACCCTCTCCTTCTCTCTGATACATAATACTGCTAAATTATTTTGGAATGATAATCTTACATTTCACCCAGAAATAATGAGGTTCTGTAGTTAATATTAGTGAGAAAACATTCCATTATTAAGTCCTGCCCACTCAGAAGCACAATATCCTACTTTTAACATATTAAACTTATTTGCAGTGCAATATATTCCAATCTCTCATGAAACAACACTTCCTCATTGTTTACCAAGTGATTTAGATTTTTGGCCTGGAAATGGTCCTCAACATATAATCATAGACAAGAAGTATTTCAGTGTTTTTGTCCTGGCCATTCATTAAGGATTTTCATTAATTATCAGTAAATTAGTTAACTAATTAGTTTTGATTAGTTTAGTAACACCAGGGAGAAAATATACTCTAAAAATTGTTTTGATTCTGAACTTTATTCACGGACTCTAGCTTAAAAATTTTTCATTTCACAGAAAATAAATAGTTCAACTCAATATCTGATGTGTGAACTTTGAATGTTAGCCAGTCACTTAAGCACATAATGAAGCAAGTGACCTTTTCATTCTTCAGTGATGGCTGAATGTGTTCCCAGATTCCTAGGATACATGTTTGGTACAAAGAGTTATGTCTAATCACCTTGCTTACCATGTCTCAGCACATGACTGGTTTGGAAAAAACAGAAAACTTTTCTATTTTATCAACTGGTCAATGAAATATAGATCAATGTTGAAAGATGAAAGATGCCTTCTTGCTAATAAAACTGAAGTTAATTCAATAATATTGAAATACATACTGATCTCAATTAAATGGATGATTCATTTATATTGTTGCATATATTCGAGTCATCTATATGATGAAACAATGCCTATAGTCTGTCTATTTTCTGGTTTTGTAATTATATCTGGAACATTTTATCTACTAAAAGTGTTAATGATCATATAATACTTATGGCTGCATGTGCTAAGTAATTGATAATGTTTCTTTTATTTCTGAATGCAAGAATTACTATTGAATAATTTGCCATCACTGTTTTAGTCTCCCACTTGACTAAACTTATAAACATTTAAAATGTGATATATAACAAATTTTCACTTCATTAAGAAACATTTTTCCTTCAAACAACTTGTTTCCCCACAATTTTAAAACACAATAACAATGTATATTTAATGATAATAAACTGTAATGCAAATTTAAGTTTACTTTCATCATATTATATTCAAATTTTGTTACAGTGCATAAGTATAAAATTGTACAATGGAACCTTCCAGAAAGAAACTAAATATTTTAAAAACTTTTTCATTTTTGTCTAAGTTCTTTAGTAAAGAAAACCCAAATGTGAGTAGATAACTGTTATTGCTAGGAAATGAAATTTCATATTACCATATATGATTACTCAAATTGTTAACTCCTTGGGCTATTTATCAGAGACATACATTCTTTTTTTTTTTCCTATAACAAGATGCATGTTTGTAAGATATATTGAAATAATCTGACAGTAACTAGGAATTTATAGTAACATAAGCCTGTCTGGAAACATTTTGGAAATCCCAGAAGAGCCTATAGTCCTATTATAGAATATTACAACCAAATAAGACCTCCAGTATATTATATAAAAACTGCAAATTATATAATTATTTTCATATCTATAATACATTTTTCCACATTCTGAGGATAATTCTTTGTGTTTGGTGATGTTGAGCATTCTGCACATTCTTTTGTGCATGGTATCCATTTGACCTCAGAGAACAGTATATAATATTTAGGGATACATTATTTGTGCTCTTTTTCAAATTGAAAAAAAAAAAAAGATTGAGCTACAATGATAAAGGACTTGCTCAAGGTCCCAGAGTTTATGGATTGTGAAGTTGGAGTTGAACATGGATCACTTGACTCCTGCTGAAGAACATTTTCTACCACAGACTGGTGTCTTCTCAACATTCATTTGAGAACCCTAACAACCATGCTGAGATAGCTTAGCCTTGTGGTGCACAGGATAAACTTAACTTCAAATACTTCAAAAATTTATGAATTTGTATATGAAGGTAATCCTTCATTCCTTGAATGCCTTAAGCATCTTATTCCAGATTCCTTTTTCTCAGTCGCCTGAGACTGGATGTTTCCTTCCAGTATTAACCATCAAAACCCCCTTAAGATTCACCCATTTGGAAAGCTTATTTCAATTTAAAGTTAACCGTTGCTGAAGTGATATATACAACGATCTCTAACATATAACCTCCCCACATGGGACCTAGCAAAACTGAAAATATTAATTTAAAAAGTGTCAGTACATAGATGACATATACACAGAAACACATATACACTCACACAAACACAAACACCACATATAATCACTCATTTGTTACACAAAGGTTAAAAAATGACATATGCATGTTGTCGTTCATAAAATGAATGCCAAAAAAAAAAAAAGAATACATACTAAGCAGGGGAAAAAAAAATCAGGAGTGAAAATTAGATAGATAAAAAGACATTAACTGTACTCAGAAATGGATTCAGTTCCTGTTCTTCACACTCAGCATTTCACAGGCCTTTGTCAGTTTTCCTTTTACATCCTCTTTTCCTACCTTTAAGAACCGTTACACTAGCACTCCTTTCTTACATTTTGCTTTCCTTCTCTCATCTTTGAAATAATGGATTTGTTTTATCTAATTACCTGATATACCTCAGTTTTTATTTAGCAGAATTTCTTCAATTCTCAGAATTAGACTCTTTATAGTTCTGATTCACATTCTCATACACTTCTTTTTACCACCAACCTTCCTCCTTAAAATAAAAAAAGAGAAAGTGAGAAAGTCTGAGAGAATTGGCCCAAGTTATCCTATATACAACAAGGAAATTCTGATACAACAATATGCAAAGACTAATACTGTAAGAGAAGCTTTAAGCATGAGTAATAAATGACCAGACAAGGTGTTTCTATCCCCAACAGGAAAATTCTCAAGTTAGAAAAATAGTTATAAAACTGAGCAGCCTCATAGACAGTAGATTTATGTTTTATGGCTGTTAAAGCCCCACACTTAACCAGCCTGTGGGGCAGAGTAATTTCCCATGGATCATAAATCACTTGCATTTCTACAGCACTCAGTATTCACCTTCATGTTACTACTAAGACAAATGCTACATTGTAGTTCAAGAAAATTTGCATTATGTGGTAGAATTATATGAATTGCCAATCCAGTTCTCCCAAGTGCCTGCAGATTGTCATAAAATAGCAAAAGCAATATTACATTATGGAATTGCTGCTCACAGCACTACTCTTGATGGTGAGCCCAAGTACTAGAGAGCTTTAGAGTTTAGTTAGGGCTTTCAAGTTAGGTCATAAAAATACATTTGCACAAGTTACAGCTATTTGAAAAGCTTGTGTTCATTTTTCTACAAAACAAATGAAGCATAAAATTTGTAGAAACATCAAACATAATTCTGTTGACCTAGTTCCCACAAATTTCTACTAGCCAGCCACACAAAAATTCACCAGAACTGAAAAAGACAATTTATGCAGAAAATAAATTACCACAAAATCTTTTATCAGTAGAGAAAAACTAGAACTAAAACCCTTTTTAGATATGAGAAACTAAAACCAAATGTGGCAAAATAATGAAGGTGAAACCTTAAGATAAAATGTATTAGCATTTTTTATAACATTTGCCCATGGATTTAACTGAGGAAAACAAATTGTTAGTATCACATCCTTCCCCAAACCAATATATACTGATATGATTAATAGTATTGATTTGGAGTAGTATCTGCAAGGTCTACTACTTTAAGAGCATATTAATAGTTTCTGGTCAAAACGGTGGCATAATACACTCTAGAGTGCTATTCCCCACAGAATCTTTGAACAATCAGCACAAACTGTCAGAGCCATCTTCCTCAAGCTCTGGAAAACAGTGAAAAGATTAAAGTAATTGGACAATCACTGAATCAGGAAAATTCAGCATTCAAAATGGTAGAAGAAACTCATGTCACTCTTGCTGGCCCATCCCTTAACCACTCCCCATCACTGTTTGGACTTAAAAAAGAAAAAGTGCCAACCTGCACTGCCAATGTGGCTCCCTGGCCTATTCCAGAGGAAACAAAGTAAACTTTATGGGGTGCCTATAAATCAGTATCAAATTATTGGGCAGCAGCCTGAAAGACTGAACAGGAAAGCAATCTATGGCTTGTCACTGAGAACTTGCCTGAAGGCAGAAGCAGCTTAAGGACAATTAAAGCAATGAAAGAAACAATTATATCAAAAGGACCTGGGGTGAAGGATTATAGACTTTAATAAATAAAATACATAAAAATAAAAGACTATTTCACAGAGAGTAGAGGGGACTGTGGGATTCCTGTAAATGGAAGGACTCCTAAGACCAAGAGCAAGCACAAGCTCAGGACAATGCAGGCACAGAAAAGAAGTGGAGGACTATGTAATTCACTCAAGGAAAATTCTGTCATATAACTTAAGAAATAGATAGCACAGGATTAACTCCAAGAGTTGATGTATTAAAATATACAGTGTGCAAAATGATTACAAGAAAAACAAAGAAACAAGAAATGATGGCATATCCCAAGGAACAAGATAATAGTACAGAAACCATAAACACAGAAGACCATATTTTGGACATACTGGACAAAGACTTAAAAAAAAAGATCTTCCATAAATCAAGGAAACAAAGGAAAGCATGAAGAAAGACTAAAGGATTTCAGAAAATATAATGAATGATCAATGAGAATCTCAGTAAAGAGATAATATATTAAAAAGAAACCAAACAGAAACACTGGAGTTGAAGATCACTATAACTGATGGAAAAAAAATCTCTAGAGGATTTCAGCAATAGATTTAAGCTGATAGATAAAAGTAGCAGTGAACTCAAAAACAAGACAATTGAAATGATTCAGGCTGAGGAGCAGAAAGAGAAAAGATTGAGAAAAAGGGAAACAATGCCTAAGAGTCCTGTGGGACACCATAAAGCATACCAATATATGCATTATAGGAGTCCCAGAAGAAGAAAAAAACGTAAAGGACCAGAAGGAATATTAAAATAAATAATGGCAGAAAACTTCCCAAATTTAATGAAAGACATGAATATGAACATTCAAGACACACAACAAATCCCAAACAGAACAAAGAGAACCATGCCCATACACATAGAAGTCAAACGGTTGAATGCCAAGGACAAGGGGAAAGCTCTGAAAGCTGCAAGAGAATAGCAATGTGTTATATATAAGGGAACCCCAATAAGATTAAGTGTCAATTTCTCATCAGAAACCATAAAGGCAAGGAGGCGGTGTGATGAAATGTTTTAAGTGCTGAAAGAAAACAATAGCCAACCAAGAATTTTGTATGTGGTATGTTTACCTTTCAAAAATGAGGGAAATGTTAAGATAAAAGCATAACATAAATAAAAGCTGAGGGAGTTTATCACCACTAGACCTCACCTACCAAAAATGATAAAAGAAATTTTCAGAATAAAATGAAATGACACAAGACAGTGGTTTGAAGTGACATAAAGAAATAAAGACCTAAGGTAAAGGTATTGTATTAGTCAGAGTTCCTTAGAAAAACAGAAAGGACAGGAAATATCTGTAAATAGTTTGAGATTTTATAAAATCCTCTCACACTACCATGGGTATGCACAAGTCCAGATTCCACAGGCAAGGCTGCAAACCAGGGGCTACAATGAACATCCTTATGAGTTCACAGGAGACTCTGGCTATGTGAAGAAGAGATAATAATTCTCTCTCTGAATGGTGAAATCACTTCCCTTTAAGGCCTTCAACTGATTGGATGAAATGTCATTCATTGCTGACAGCAATCTCCTTATTTGATTGTAGATGTAATCAGCCATCTATACAATCAACATACTGATGATTAAAGTCCATGAAATGACCTTGTATTATAATTAGACCAGTGCTTGCTTGACCAAACAATTGAGCTCCATTACCTGGCTGAGCTGACACATTAGCCTAAACATCACAGTCCACCCCTTGTCAACTTGGCAGCCATACACATCACCTTAAACCATACTTATTCTCTAAATAAAAACAATAACACATATGTATATATAACATATCCACCTAACAATATTCAACTGTCCTGTGTGCAACCAGAAATGCACTAATTCCTTCCAGAATAGGGTAATACTGGATAATATTCACTTTTTAAAAAAGATTTCTTTGTCATCACCCACCCCCCAACCCCATTGTCTGCTCTCTGTCCATTCATTTTGTATTCTTCTGTCTTCTTGTCTTCTCTTTAGGTGGCACCAGGAACTGATCCTGAGACCTTCTGGAGTGGGAGAGAGTTGCTTAATCTCTTGCTCCAACTCAGCTCCCTGGTCTGCTACATCTCTTATTGTCTCTTCTCTGTGTTTCTTTTTGTTACAACATCTTGCTGTACCAGCACTCCACTCAGACCAGCTTGCCATGTGGGCCAGCACTCCACATGGGCTGGTTTTCCGCTTAGATCAGCTTGCCATACAAGACAGCTCGCCTTCACCAGGAGGCCCCAGGAACTGAACCCTGGACCTCCCATATGGTAGTCAGGAACCCAATTGCTTGAGTCACATCTACTTCCAATCATCACTCTTAAATTTGACATCCTTAAATACTGCAACAGGCTTTCTCTGCCTAGAGAAGCCTGCACCAAATCTTGGTGTGTATTTCCATCTTTCTCTCCTATTTCTCAGCAAGCTCTGTTATTTCCCCCATTTCCCAAATAAATTCTTTTTACCAACCTAATGAAACTGGCATGTTCATAAATTCTTTTATGTATCATAGCCAAGAACCTAGAGAAAACCAACACTTCTCCATTTTCATTTGGCAAGCCTGGGGAAATATAAGTGAGTGGTGCTCCTTGACCCCCACCAGAGACTGGTGAGTTTTAAGGCCTGTTTGTGCCCTCTTTGTTTCTGCTATTTTATAGGGGGCTAATGGCTAGGGGGGTCCTGGATAAGCTCCCTAAGGACATAAACTCAGACTGCCCAGACTTCTGTCTTCCTCTCAAAAGGTGGTAGGGGCTAGTCCCCATGGTGTATAGATCCAAGGAAATTCTGGGTAGTGGGTGAAACTGCCCTTGAGACCTGAGTGGGCATGTGGCTTAATTCAAGCCGGAGTCTGCAGGGAGATTACCAGACCCATTCCAAATTCAGAATGACTGTCACCCCGCGTATTGTTAACTTAGATCAGCTAGTTAACTCCTTGTAATTAACTACTATTGTCCTCATTCTGGGTCTGTGAGATGCTTTAGAATGCCTTAGAAATTGAAAATGCATTTTTCAGTGAGACTAAGTCCCTCCATCACCAGTGCCCTGAGGCCCTCCACATTCTCCACCCTGTAGAAGTCTGGAGATTGTCTGGGGTGGGGGTGGGTCCCTTGAGGGTGTTTGTGGGCAAGTCACAGCACAATTAGTCTCTAAGATTTTTTATGGGCTTTTACTGTCAGGTTTAACTGAGGAATTTATCCCTGGGACAGATATGGGATGAGCTCACTCATAGCCATCTCCTAAAACTGCTGCAAAGTAGGCAAAAACATTTAAAGGTCCCTAGCCAGCTCCTTTCCTAGTGGAAAGCCCAACTTGGGTGTTTTGGTCTAGAAAGAAGACTCAGATACCCTCAAGACCCCTAAGGCTCTGGGGACATCCAGAGATAAGAATCCCCATCCCAAAAACATGGGACAGTGAGCAGGGCTCCTGATTCCAGGACACTGGCTCAGCAAGCACCCCTGTTCTGTCAGGAAAGCAGTGGGATGCCATCCAAATAGACAAAGTCATCTTCCTCCCCTAGTATAATCAGTGGCTCTTAAATTGGGACAACCTGCCTTCCCTAATCTTTTCCTGCCATGATACATAACCACAGTGTGGTGGAGAGTGGGCTTTGTATGGGACCCTGAATTCCAGTTAAACCTGTGTGAGAGAAGAGGACAGATGGATCTGAGGGCCAGGGGCCACAACCACATGGTTGTCTCCTTAAAGCAGGATTTCTTAACAAGGGATCTGTGGAACAACAACAACAAAAAAGGATGATAACCCCTGATAACCCCTGCCTTCAAAGGAGGAGGAAATGCACTCTAATTATGACCTTTCATCCCTATAGAATAAGGAACTTCCTCATGTGCCATCAATTACAATTAAAAGGTTCCTGGCTGTCCTAGCTCCCTGTTTCTTTCCAGTGAAAAGTCTTGCAAAGTTTTACCCCTTGTGGGAGTTACTAATGGGATTGCAGCCCAATTCATGTCTTGTCAGGGGAAGGACTTCTCTAGACCCCTTTTCTCCATATTTAGCAACTGCCCAGGGACTTCCTAAAGGAATGAAGCTGAAGGGTCCTGCACAAAGTTTCTGCTATGGACAGACACTGGAAGTTTTGCATACATGTGATTCTAAAGTCGAGTCTTTCCGTAAGCTAAGCTAAGTATATAGGTTCTTGTCTTCTAGTCTGTACTTGCTTTAACTTTGTTAGTCTCCTCATGCCTAGGAAATCATAAATCAGATTTGGGGTTCACCTGCTATTAATTGGATAATGATGAATGGTAACCTGAAAAGTGAGTCTTTAAATGTCAATGCCATCTTGCAATTAAAATTGACACATAAAGAAATCACAAGTAGATTTAATTCAACTGCAGGAAAAGAAAAACAGCAAATTTGTTACTAATAAAATTGTTTGTTGCTTAATGAATGAAAGTTCTGGAATTGTTTTAAAAGAAAAACAGCAAATTTGTTACTAATAAAATTGTTTGTTGCTTAATGAATGAAAGTTCTGGAATTGTTTTTAAGTGAAAACATACTAGAAACTGAAACTAGAGTTAAGATCATTATAAAGATGCTTTTATATTATAAAACAGCAGAGTATAGTAACTGAAATTATTAAAACTGGGTGGATGTAGCCTAAACTTAGCTATTATAATGGTAATCTTAAAGTAAATTTACCTTTGATTATGGTTATATTATAACTAACTTCACCTAGCCTTTCAACTTCAGCTACTATACTGGTAATTATAATCTGACTTTACCTTTGTTTATAGTTATTTCAAGTCAAGCCTCACCCCTTTCTTTGCTTATGGTTATTTCATGACAGCTTCTGCCCCCTATAGCTTAAGGGAAAGCAAACTTGAACACCTCTATCTCCTGTCCTTGCACTGGTATTAGTGATCCTGCTTTCCCCTGTGGCTCCAAGAATGGACTAAATTGCTGCCTGGTGGAATTATTGACCGTTGGGGTTGGATGTCCACTCTTCCAGTCCAGCACCTGCCAGAATCCTGTTATCTGCAAGAATTGGAAAGTGGAGGCCTCCTGACTTGATCATTGGGGGTTTCTAAAAGCAGCAATTCATGAGAGAAACCAGTTTGCCTGAGACTTTGATAGTCTCAGTGAGTATACATAGAATTAGTCTTGCTCATCCAAGGTCTGCCAAATTCAATGGGAAATAAGCAAAGTTCCAAAGTAAAGGAAAATGTTATAAACTGTATTTTAAAGCATTAGGAACTTTTTGGTTATAAGCCAATATTAAAGGTAATGAAATTCTTATGCCAAACTTGGTCACAGTGCAAATTAGATTAATTAAAAATAGCCTTCAAGGAAATCTTTCAAATGGTATTTTATAGTTAAACTTAGTTTGTAAAAGAATGAAAAGTTTAAATAACTTTAATAAGTTGTGTTTTTGTGTCAAACTATTCATGTCTGCCTATTTGCTCGGTGTATATCTTCCTACTCTGGAATGCTAATATCAAAGTAAAAAAAATTCTTAAAAGAGCTCTATTCAAGGTGTAAAATTAAAAGGTTACATATAAGAATGAAAACTCCAGGATCCCAAATTAGGCTAAGCAGATGGAAAGGTCATATAGAAATCTGAATATAAGAACTACTGAGAAAGGGAAAAAGATTCTCCTGCGCTTTTTGATCTTCCCAGGCTCCAGGACCTTCTCTTTGCAAGATCTCTGAAGGAGGGGCTAAGTATAACAGATTAAAACTCTTCTAGGCAGGGCAATTAAGAATCATAGTTTATCCCCAATTTAAACCTTTTAGCAGCCTTAAAGTGAGGATATTAATAATTCTATTACCAAATTTCAGTAAGTAAAAAAAGAGACCTTGAACGCTATAGAATGATCTTTTAAAATAAACAGATTTCCAGAACTTAGCAGTCAATTGCTTTTAAGATTATTCACAGTTTTAGAATTTATTAAATAAAAGAAGTTTAAGCCTCCAGTAAAGGAAGGGAAAAGAACATTTCTTGCATAACCTATAACAGTTTCAATTTTATTTAACTTGGGTGTTAATTTCCTAGGTTTATAAAATACCAAGTATATGAATTAACATTACATGTCTTAAATCTCTAAAGTGATGAAAGTTTTTAAGTTCATATCTAATGAAATTAAGTTAAAGAAATGTAGATCTGCCCTCTTTTAAATGGATAAAGTAAATTCCATTGGTTGCTAATTGTAACCATTCTATGTGGTTGTGGTTAATTATAAGGAATTTGTAGAAGCATCTTCTAAACTGAAGCATTTAAATGGCTAACTCCATTTATTAAAAACCTAATTGATATAAAAGAAAAAAGTAGCTTCTTAAGAGGGAAACCTGTCACAGGCCACCTTAATCTGCATGCTAAAGTGGTGGTAAGGAAAGATTATCTTTTTTTCCACTGGGAATCTTCAGTTTTCATAAAATAACTGAGAAAGTAAGTTTTCCTGTGCTGTTGAAATAAAATACCTGCTAAAATAAAATACATTCATGGTAAAGGTGTTGTAGGAGAAAAACTGCACTTACTGGAATGTGGAGACTCATGGTTGCAGGCAGAAAGTTTGTTGGGAAGGTCTCCCAAAAGAAGGGATCTGAAGGATAGACTTCAGCCCAACCCTGGCAGAGGCAGTCATGAATTTATACAGTACATCTATAGGTAGGAAAATGAATTATTAGTGGGAGGGGGTTGGGGCTTGGGTAAGACCTGAAGGCTAATAGGGAATTCTAGAGGTGAATTTTTTTCTCTTGTATGGCTAGGGTTGGTGGGCTAGGGGTAGTGAAATCTAGGAATGCAGAAGGAGATGGTGGTGCCATGTGGCTCCTTTGTCTATTCTTGTGAGGAAATGAACTGTATCTGAGTGCACAGGCTATGACTTGCTCAACCAATCATGTAGTCTCCAGTTGGGGGGCTGCTCTATGTCACAGGAATGCAAGTCACTGTTAACCATTGTAAACCTTTTGATAAGTTAATCATTATAAACCCTGTAAGGGAGAAACCTCTATCAGGTATAGAAGTAAAAAGCAAAGTACTGAAATAGTTAAGTTCATTTGATATGTTATACATAACATCAGGTGTGTTTAGAAAGTGTATAAAAATTAAAAGAGATAGACTTCAGTATTGTCACACTTTCTTGTACATTCAAACTAGACCTTTAATAAACTGCATTTTGTCTCTCCATTTGAGTTATTGGCAAGGTTGGTCACTGACCCTTAAAACAATAAACATATCTACTACATCTCTGGTTATGCATTTTGTCTCTCCATTTGAGTTATTGGCAAGGTTGGTCACTGACCCTTAAAACAATAAACATATCTACTACATCTCTGGTTATGCTCCTGAAGTGGATGGATAGTAAAACGTAGTTTCAAACTTCTGCAGCAGCCAGCTATGGCTTGACATGGACAGACGTACAAGGGATGCTGTCTCCAGACTTGCACTGTTTCATTGTGCCAATTGCTATGCACCAGGCCAGTGGAACACTGGAGCCTACTTTTTTTGTTTCTCTTTAGGGTCAATTGTATTGCAGCTTGAGGGCTGTGTGAAGGACATACAAGTGGAGCCATGATTACCAGTGATATAAGTAGAACTTAAACACAATTGGCATTATGGTCTGCTCTCATGGAGAGATAATTTGTATGGTATTGCAAAGCTGGAGCTTAGATCTATTAACTGAAGCTCAAAGAGAAACTTATGAATTGGGTACTGCATTGATTAATATTAAGTACTGTATCTATATCTCTCCTAGATATATGTCTCATGATGATGGTGATATCTTTTCTATTTTAGATCATATGCAGGGGGATATTGAACATGCTAAAAGTCCTGGTAAACTTCATTTCCTAAGTAGTTAATAAATGTGCTTGTAAGATAAAGGAATGGCCACCTTACCTGAGAACAGTGGGGGCAACAACCCTTTTAATTTAAAAAGTCACCAAATTAACTTGGGGGTGACTTCTCATGGTCTTCTTTCCACACTAGGTGAAAGAAATGCTTAACCCAGGTCCCCCTCCTATTCCAGAACCTGTCCCACTCATATCCCAGGGAGGATTGGCAAAGCCAGATGCCATCCTGCCAGGACTAAGTGTTTTCCCACAAGAAGGGAAATGGCAGACAAGATGGCTAGGACCCACTTCAGCTTAGCCTCTTCAAGATGCTCTATGGGCAACATTTCCTTACCTAGACCCTGAAAACCAGGTTCTGACAAACCCTTGCAGAACAGGCCTCACCCTCAATTACAGCCAATCTGGAAGAGACCTTATTCTATGGTTCTGATCACTCCTGCAGTTAAATTGATTGCCAGCTGGGTGCATTTATCTCATGTGAACCCAGTTACCCAAGGAAATATCAGCTCACCTGAAGCAACTGACAAGACATCCAGTCATTGGATAACCTGAAATACCTCTTCAAGAGACAAAGCTAAGTAGTGTCTGTGTCAAAGCCAGCTGTTCCCTCTAACTCTAGACCAAACACCTATTGCAATGGAGAAGGTAAGCTGGACACCCCTAAAGAAGTCTGTTTTCATTTCCTGTATTCTTTCCCTTTACAAAAAATAAAAGGGCAGGACCTCTTCTCATCCCCTTCTTAGCTAGCTGTCTTAGGCATAACCACCACCTTGGAAAAGTGGGATTAGCAATTTATACCAAACCCTATTATATATTACAATCTTCCCTAAAACTAACAGTGTAGAAAAACTAGCCATGCTGTTTTTCTTAAGCAGAAAACAAACACTCCTACTGCTATAGTATTGCAAAATCACAGAGCCCTGAACATGCTAACAGCAGCACAGAGGAGGAAAAGGATATTTCTCAAGGAAAAATGCTCTGTCTATTTTGGGGAAAGAACAGAGCTTGCTGAGAAATAGTAGAAAAAGATGGAAATATACACCAAGATTTGGTGCAGGCTTCTCTAGGCAGAGAAAGCAACATCTGCATCATGTGATTGCCTTTTACACTGTTAATTATTCCTCCTTCTTACTAATGATAAGGGGATGAGCCCCAGCTGTTATTGGTTACCACACCAATGATGGGGACTGTTTGGAATATTCAGAAATAGATGTTTCTGCATTTATGGTAGATAAATTCAATATACCACTTTCAAAAATGGATAAAATATACAAATTTGGCTAATGTCATTTTGGTTATTACAGTGAACAAGGAAAGTCACTGGATAGAGTATAAAAATTTAATAAATTGCTGTACCTTCAAGTATAATTTCTGAAGAACCTGAGAAATATCTGTATTTCTTCAGAGCCCGTGCAGGACCAATACCTATGAAGCTAGTTGCTACATGGTTCATTGCTAATAATGATACCCCCAAAGAAATACTCACTAAAGTTCTCATAACTATAAATTATCTTTCTTTTAATCAAAAAGGTCCTTCCCCTGCAGCCATACACTGAGGAGGCCTGCACAATGCACCAATGCTATTGCCCCTGGTACGATGGAAGGATCCCCTAACAAATAACTGGCACAGTCCGCATGCATTGTGACCCAAGGTAGAGGATATGCTTGTATCTTTCCAGAAAATGCTGAACATCCCATATGGGTTCCTAGCTGGTGCCCGACCAGCAACATCCTTGGAGCCACCTACGTCCTCCTCGTACGGTAACACCCCTACTACTCCTTCCTCTCCTATTCCTCACCTTTCCCCCCCTAACCATACAAATTGACAACTACGCTTGGACGTTCACAGTACGAGAAACCAAAAGCACTGCTAAACAAACCGTAAGTCAAAATATTGGATCCACCACTTGCTCCTTTACAGGTTGCAGTAAAGCCATTACTATTCCCATCCAGCCCACTGCCATTATGCTCGGCTCTAAACAATGGAGCACATATCCTTATGCCTGTTTTCCCCATACCCAAATCAAAGAATACTGCATTCAAAACCGGAATGACGCCATCTACGGAGGCTGTCCATATTTTTCCTGCTTCTATTTTGATGCCTGGCTACAAGGACAACTAACTAACAAAGGATTATTCTATGCAAACAGTACCTCCTTTTACCTACACATCCCGGACCCTTGGCACCCCAGGTGGGCCTCAGGAGTCAGAGGAGCACTGTATTATTCTTCCTATATCTCCACTCCCTCCAGCTTCATTGACATTGCTCGACTCTATACCCTATATAATCGCACCGTTCCATTACAAAAAACAAAAAGTATAATCTCAAAAGCAGAAAAAAAACTCCAAAACGCTATTCACCCATCTACACAGTTTCTATTACATCTCTTTCCTAGCTACACATCCTTAACAATACCATAACCCTCCGCAACAACTCACACATAGCCCCCAACCTTATCCACTGTTTCTTATGTGCCTCCCTTGCCCGTCCCCTTATGGCTGCTGTCCCAATTGGCAATTACAATTCATCTTTCCCTCACAAAAACAACAACTCATGCACCGAGCCCATACTGCCCAACATCCCCCTCTCGAATGTCAGCCTCATCAACATCATGTGCTTTACTTTCCCCTCTGCTGCCTCTTTCCCTCCTTGCTCTAGCCCTTCCTCTCTCCCATGTATGTGCAAACTCTCTGTCGCTGCACCCTACCCCGCACCAAAAGGCCTTTACTTCTGGTGCAACCACTCCCTCACCCCCTGTTTAAACGCATCTTTCAACACTCCCTGTGTCTTAGTTGCCTTAGTCCCTCAACTTACACTATATAGTGAATATGAGGTTAGTTACCTGCTCCTGCAGTCCTGCTCTAAGAGAGCAGCGTTTCTTCCCATTGTAGTGGGTGCCAGTCTTACTGCCACACTCGCTACTGTTGCCATCGCTGGCAGCACCCTAGGACATAGTGTTATCACCGCTAACAACTTTCACGATGCACTGCAAATCACTATTGAAAATACCGCTCAATCCCTAGAAGCCCGCCAAAGACAGCTTACTTGACTAGCACAAGTAGCCCTTCAAAACCGTCGTGCCCTAGATCTACTGACAGCAGAAAAGGGTGGCACATGCCTCTTCTTACAAGAAGAATGCTGTTTCTACATAAATGAGTCAGCAGTTGTAGAACAAAACCTACAAACCTTACACAACTTATGTATCAAATTGTCCAATAAAAACCAAAACCAAAACACTCTTTTTTCCTGGTTCAGCTCTCCACTCCTAGCTTGGGTGGCCCCTCTCATTACCCCCCTCTTAACCCTCTTCTTTTTCTTACTTCTAGCTCCTTGTATCATAAAATTCATTAAAAAGCAAATACGAAGTATCTCCCTACTAACCTTTTTTCAATTGCAGCGCTTGCCATATCAGCCGTTACCACAAACTGAAACTCAAACCAATTTGTAACCTGCTACGACCCACGCCAACAAGCCCCTACTCAACCCAGGTTGCCATAAAAACAACCAAACAGTCATCATCAATCGAGTCGTGTGACAAACGTGCTAAAGTACACACTGGACCTCCTAAGAGCTTGGCTAGCAGCCAATGACCTTCAAAGGAAGGCAACCTAAGACAGGCACAACCACCTTAGACCATTATGCTTGCTTGGGCTTGACTGGCAGCCAATGATGGGTAAGACCTTCAGAGGAAGGCAACCTAAGACAGGCGCAGTCACTGCAAGTCCCTACTCATAAGCCACTTTCTTTAAAAATATAAAAAAGGAGGAATTATAGGAGAAATAAAAGTGCCTACAAGCACCCTCTGCACAGCCGACAAGGCATAGCTCATCAGTTGCTGACATGCTGTCTCTAAGGCAACCACACAGCTAAACAAAATGGCCACTAACCACAAAGTCAGACAGAATGGCAACCAGGCCCTGTCCAGCTATACCACATCTTCTTCCTCCTCTCCGAGCCCCTCTCCCTTTGTTTGATCCCCACCAATCAGGCAGTATGGTGCGAAAAAGCTCAGCCTACGTGATCAACCTAACCGTCCCCCATAGCTTACCCTCTCCTTGTTTGGACATATATTCACCCCCGCCAATCTAATACTGCCTAGCCCCCCTTCCCTATTACCCTGAACTATAAATTGCTATTCCTACGTAATAAAGTTAGACTTGGTCCAGAACGCTGTCTCCAGAGTGTGCACAGTCTCAGTATTCGTCCTCACTACCCCAGGGCTGACTAGTTGGAGCCTGCTGGCCTGGGGGATGCCTCAGTCTGGTGGAAAACAGTGTCAAATCACAACAGTACATTGCTCATTGGGCTTTGAACACAGTACTGCACTGGCTCAGGCACAACAGAGACATTCAGAAAATGACTAATTTTTACTTATATAGCACAAAGTTTCCAAAAAAGAAGTCCAGAGTCCTCATCAAGGCCAGTTCTCTGGGAAGGCCACTTGTTTGAGTTAGAATTGGTGGATGGCAGCTTTGCACTCCACACTTAATTTTGAAGATGAAGGGCTCTGTGCTTTCTATGTCCCGGGTTTTTATACACCCAAGGGGAGGGGCCCTGCAGTTGAGCATAAAGCATTTATCATGCAAATTTGGTATAGAGTTCCAACCCTGGCAAACAACTGGTAGTTCTCTCTGCTTTGGGTTCAAGGTGTTCAAGGTATGGTAAACCTGTTCCATTTCTGGTAGCTTGTTTTTCACAGTTAAGACATAACATCTCCCTTTGATTGCAAATTGGAAACATACTGAAACATCTGGACAGAAACAAAAGAGAGAAAAGGAGGAAGATAGACAAGGACTGGGAAATAGTCACTGAGTAGTTCTTTGACTTCCCCAGCACACACATGGGAATCCTCTATTTCTGCAGGATTTTTTGTTAATGTACTATTTTTCTAATAAATAAATTTTTAAAAAGGAATACATTAAGAAAAATTAAAAATATGGTTCTATATGTCCTGCTTAAGACGATGCCTGGACACATGTATGTTTACTTCTCCCTCACAGAATACATCAGAATTAAAGTAGCAAGTTCAAAATTGTGTAGATATATCCCTGACATAACCAAATTAGCTCTGAGGTTAGAGGATATAAAGATGCTGATAAGAACTTGAAAAGAAAGCAGGTGAAAAGATAGGAGAGGAGAGCACAGTTCACAACATTAAGAAATCCAAATTTGGTATGGAAAGCTTTCCCTTTGTTTTTGTTTTTGTTTTTTGTTATTTTTTGTTTTTGTTTTTTTAATATTATTTTTCCCTTTTCCATTTTTTGCAGTACTGGTGACCAGGGATTGAACCCAAAACCTTATATGTGGGAAGACAGTGCTCAACCACTAGGCCACATTGGCTTGCCTGAGTTTTTTTTTTTTCTTTTTCTTTTTTTTTTTCAGGAGGCACAGGGAACCGTGGACCTACCATGTAGCAAGTGGGCACTCAACTGCTTGAGCCACATCTGCTCCTCCTTTTCTTTTTTCTTTTTTTTTTTAAGATTTATTTATTTATTTATTTCTCTCCCCTTACCCCCCCCCCCCACCCCAGTTATCTGTTCTCTGTGTGTCTATTTGCTGCATCTTCTTGTCCGCTTCTGTTGTCAGCAGCACGGGAATCTGTCTTTCTTTTTGTTGCGTCATCTTGCTGTGTCAGCTCTCAGTGTGTGTGGCACCATTCGTGGGCAGGCTGCAATTTCTTTCACACTGGGCAGCTCTTCTTATGGGGCACACTCCTTGTGCATGGAGCTTCTCTACATGGGGGACACCCCTGCATGACAGGGCACTCCTTGCACGCATCAGCACTGTGCATGGGCCAGTTCCACATGGGTCAAGGGGGCCAAGGGTTTGAACCACAGACCTCCCATGTGGTAGATGGATGCCCTAACCACTGGGCAAGTCTGCCACCTTTCTTCCCTTTGAAACTTGGAAAGTCTCTAAGGCTTGGTGATACAGGTTCAGAGTATGGGAATAAGATGTAGAACAGGTATCATAAAGTCCTTTGGACAAAATGGGCCAGACCTACTACCACCACCATTATCATTATAAGTGCAGAGAGACTGGTAGAACTATTACTGTTTCTCAAAATATAAACAGAGACTTACATTCTAAAATGCTGCAAGAGTTCAGCTAAAACTTCTAGTGAAAATGATTTGTGTGTGTGTGTGTGTGTGTGTGTGTGTGTGTGTATAACACCAGGGTTTTTAACTTTAAATGAATTCTGCTTGCTAACACAGCCCATTCTGTAATGAGAACCTACAGTTACCCGCAGCTAGTCATTACCATTCAAAAAGGAGTCTGGAAGAGAAACAAATCGACTCAAGTTAGGACATTCATTCCAACAAACTATATTATTCAATCTTCTCATTCACTCACTAATATGACTGCACACATGTATGTTTACTTCTCCCTCACAAGGATCACCAAAGAATTTGAAAAAAAGAAATGGATCAAATGTAGGAAGAGAAAAAAAAAGAACTAGTAATTCATGAAATAACAGTGAATTTTTTTAAAAAAGTCAGTTCAGTATTTTCAGTCTAATTATAGAAGATATTGTATCAAAAAATAAGAAAATTCAGCCAAATAAAAAATTAACACCTAAAAGAGAAGATAAAATTATTCATAAATAGAAAAGATGCAAAAATAATAAAATAAGCATAACACTGTAGAAATCACCCAGATCATAGAGATAAAAGACAAAGGGATATAAAGAATGGGAGAAAAGAAAAGAGAAGGCAGTATTAATCTAAAAGACAAAAAGGAAAAATAGTATGGGAGGTCCTCATAGATATAATGAAGGAAAATGTCCCCCATCTGAAAATATAAAGCTATTCCTACTTCTTCAACTTTCTAGAAGAGTATGAGCTGAATTGGAAATGTCTTTTTGGAATGCTTGGCAAAATTTCATTGTGAAGTCAACTGGTCTTGGGCTTTTCTTTTTGGGAGGTTTTTGATTGCTGATTCAATCTCTTTATTCATGATGGATTTTTGATCTCTTCTATTTCTTCTTGAGTCAATGTAGGTAGTTTTTGTGTTTCTAAGAATTTGTCCACTTTATCTAGGTTGTCCAATTTATTGGCATAAAATTTTTTTATAGTATCCTTTTATAGTCCTTTATTTTTCAGCAGGGTCAATATTAACATCCTCTTTCCATTTCTGATCTTAGTTGTATCCTTTCTCTTTTTTACTTTGGTGGTCAGCTAAAGTTTTGTTAATTTTATTGATCTTTTTCAAAGATTCTCTCTATTGTTTTTTGTTGTTATTATTGTTCTCTATTTCATCTATCTCTATTCTAATCCTGCTATTTCCCTACTTCTGATAGCTTTGAATTTAATTTGCTCTTTTTTTTTTCTTGTTCTCCCACTTTGATGTTATTTCTCTTATTTGAAGTCTGTCTTCTTTTTTAATGTAAGTGTTTGGAGCTATAAATTTACTTTTCAGCACTGCCTTTGCTGCATCCCATAGGTTCTGGTGTGTTAGTTTGTAAGTTATTTGGTATGGTGTTTCCTAATTTCCCTCATGATATCCTCTTTAACCCATTGGTTGTTTAATAGCATATTGTTTTATTTCCATAGTTGTGGCTTTTCTATTTGTCCATCTGTTATTGATTTCTAGTTTTAGCTGTTGTGGTCAAGGAATTTATATCCTACAGTTCCAATTTTTCAAATTTATTAAGACTTGTTTTGTAATCTAATATGGTCTATTCTAGAGAATGAGTCATGGGCACTTGAGAAGAATGTGTATTCTGTTGTTGTTGGATGAGGTGTCCTATATATGCCTATTAGGTCTAGATTATCATTCAAGTCTTGCATTTCCGTATTGTTAATCTGACTAGATATTCTACCCATTATTGAAAGTGACATTAAAATCTACTATAATATAGAATCATTAATTACTCTTTCAAATCTGTTAATATTTGCTTCATATATGTTTGGGACTCTGCTGTTAAGTGCATATATATTTATTATTGCAACAGATTTTTGAATTGACATCTTTATCAATAATGACCATCTTTGTCATTCACAATCATTTTTTACTTAAAGTTTATTTTATCTGTAAAATAGACTTTATCTATTTATGGCAAATCTACCCCAGTTTTTGTTTGTTTACATCTTGGATGCTATAATTTTTCCATTCTTTTGCTTCAAACTCCTTGTAACTTGAACTTAAGGTAAGTTGCAGACATCATATGGTTGGGACATGTTTTTATCTGAATGTTGTTAAAAGGAGAAATGCTAGATTATGTATTTGGTATTAAATATATATTTTTAAATCCATGGAAATGCACTACACAAACAATGAACCTTTCTAACCATAGATGATAGTTAATAGTACAGTTATAAAAATATGCTGTCATCAGTTGTAACAAATGTTCCACAATAATGCAATGTTTTAATAAGAGAGTGGTATATAGGAATGGTATATTTTATGCATGATTCCTTGTAAACCCACAATTTCTCTAATAAAAATACTTTTAAAAATACCATTTGCTATTACAGAAAATTTGAAATACCACAATGTCCTATTGTTGTAGTTTGCTAAAAGCTGCTGGGAGTAATATGCTAGAAATGGGTTAGCTTTCACAATATGAATTTATTAGGTTAAAAGCTTATAGTTCTGAGGCGATGAAAATGTACAAATCAAGATATCATCAGAGATGCTATCTCACCAAAGGTTGTTTGCTGTCATTCCTGGACTCCTGCCATATGGCAAGATACAATAGAAGCATCTTCCAGTCTAGGTCTCTAGTTTTTCCTTCAGTCACACTTTTTCCCAAGCTCAGCTGTGGGCAATGAAGCACATGGCAAGGCACAATGCTGGTCTGCTCTTATCCTCCAGGCCTCATTGTTAGTTCTGCTTTGGGCTGTTCCATCTGTGACTTATCTCTCTCCTGGATTCCTCGTTGAGCTCTGGGATTCCTTCTCTCCATATCTATGGGTTTTTCTCTGTGTGTCTGCAGCATTTTTAATCTTCCATCTATAAAAGACTCCAGTAAGAGGACCAAGACCCACCTTGGATCATGCCTTACTGAAGTAATTCAACAATGTCCCCCAATTGAATCTAAACCAATCAAATGTCCCTCACCTGAAGGAATGGATTATCCCCAAAGAACATGATCTTTTCTGGGATCCATGAAAAACTTCACACTGCCACACTATAGCAATAGTGGAATGTTTAAATATTATATCAAGATAATGATATATTTAAGCATCAATAAAAAGAGTAAGGAACATTTGCAATATATTTTTAAATAAACCAATAATGAAATTTAAAACAGTATAATCCATTTGATACTATAAATTCACAGAGCATTGTTAATAGATCTGTAAGATAAGCTATTAAATATTGTATACTTCTACATACCTTAATTCTTTTTCTTTACCATGTATAATTCTTAGTTTTAAGATATTCAATAATTAATTAACATAAAGTGTTGCATACTAAAATTGAAGGTATACAGGACACCACAAACATAAAAGTAATAAGAATATCATTTTAATTGTGGGAAACATTAAAGGAAATCCTGTGGCTTATACATATATAAACAGGAACATATTTATATACATATAAAAAACTGATAGTATACTTCCAAAATCATTAATTTCAATCACCTTTGATTGGTCTATGGATAATGATTATGGGAATGTGGAGAATATATGAAATGGGACATATTTTTTGTCCTCATTCATTTCAGTATTTATACATGGTATTTAATAGGAATATATTGTTTGTATAAAATGAAATATATATGTGTGTTTATATAAAAACAGACATACTGGGAAGCAGATGTGGCTCAAGTGATAGAGCTGCTCCTACCATATGGGAGGACCTGGTTTGATCCCTGGGGCCTCTTGGTGAAAAAAAGATAGAAACCATGCCCACGTGGCAAACCAGTGCCTGCATTATTGCCTGCATGGTGAGCCAGTCCCCTTGTGAGTGCCTGTGTGGTGAGCCAGCACCCACATGAGTGCCCACGTGGTAAGCCAGCACCTGCATGAGTGGCCTGTGGTGAGGGCAAGTGGCTGCATGGTGAGCACAAGTGACTGTGAATGAGCCAGTGCCTGTACAAGTGAGTCACGCAGAAAGATGATGATGCCTCCAAAGAGAGATGGGGAGAGTCAAGGTAAGTGCAGCAGAAACCAGGAACTGAGATGGCACAATTGACAGGGAACCTCTCTCCACAACAGGAGTCTCCAGGATTGAGTCCTGGTGAATCCTAGCGTAGAAAGATGAGAAGAAAAGACAACATGGACAGCAAAAACAGTATTGTAGGAGGAGGGGAGGGGGGAAAATAAATAAATCTTTTTTAAAAAGTAGACGTGAAATTTTAAGAGCATTTATCTCTAGGTTAAGAAGTTGGCAAGTTGGAACCTTACTGCTTAACTTACAGTAAATCTATTTGCATTCAGAAGGAGAACATACTATTTTAATAAAAATATCAGTAGATAATTTAAACAGAATTAGTCATTCCAAAATAATTTATGAAAAAATATTTTTCTATGATTAGAAAAGCTCAGTATCAGTAATTACTTGAGAAGTTTTCACATATTTGTGAAAGCAATGATTTTTCTGAAATCTATAGCACTATATATTATTGTAGCTGAAGTTAGCTAAATTGTTAATTTATCCTAGGTCTGTTCAGTCTACAATGCCATCACTAAAACATCTTGACAGATGATGAAGCTAATTTACATAAAAAAATGAAAAAGATTTACTGAATATGTGAGAGAAAAACATTCCTGGGTCTCTTGGTTTCCAAAACAAAAGCCATATATTGAAGCAGGTAGTCATTCTATCAGGACTGACTTCTGGATATTGAGTGATTATGAAATACATTTTTATATTATTTAGGTGACTATATTTTGGATCTCTTTTTTAGAGGAGATTAACCTTCAATTTACTAATTAATCTCTAAATAGCAAACTCATCAGTGTTATCTTGAAAGAAATAGGAAAGGAATAGCATGCTATCTAATCTAAGCCCCAGATGTGGGTATTTCAGAAATAAAATAACATTTTATGCTAACACTCTTCCTTAAGCACAATTGTCCATATCAGTTGAGTAGTTAAATTTCTGTTATTCTTTGGTCTTCAATATTCTTAAAAAACTTTCTCTCCAGTTTAATGGAATTCAGCAAACATTTAATGAGATATAATTGCTTTTGAAATTCAGAAAGCACAACTCTGGGAAAATAAACTTGAAAAATTAGTTACCAGTCATGCATGGACTCTGAAAAAAATGCAGATATTTCTCGGGTTCTTCAGAAATATTATTTGGAGTTAAGTAATTTATTAAACATTTACACTACATCCAGTGACTTTGTTCATTTTTTAATAATCAATATGACACAAGCCAAATGTATATTTTGATTAATCTAAAATTGTTCATGAAGTATACGGTTTCAAACTTTTTATGACAGAAATGTCTTTAAATTGGTTGGGAAATGTCAGTAAAATTTTTCCATTTAAAAATATTTAGCTACTGAATAATATCTCATGTCATACTCCAAATTTCATTTTATATTTTCTAGGTTTTGTTTATGAGCAAGCATTGAATGAGAAAATTATCTACTTAAATTGTAATCAATATATTTTTGCTGTGTAAAATTTAGACTAAATGTCTATAAATGTGTCCTAAAAAATGGTAATTTGCAAATGCAAACTAAAATGGAACCTACACAATTAAAGCAATTAGTGTTGTCTGATGAACAATTACATCTAACAAGATTTCCCAAATGTTGCTGTACCTTCATGGACCTCCTGACTTCCTTAGTGATGGGTGGCGGGGACAAACCTGAGCATATAACAGTTTTCAGAAAGTTACAGCACACAGGCACAGTGGCTTCAGACCTTGCACCATTATCATCTCTTATCTGGACTAGTTCAACAGCATTCTAATTGCTCTCCCCTTTTTCAGTTTTTCCCTGTTACAACCAGCCACCCACTAGTGAAATAATTCTTGTAAGCATTGATCTAATCTTTTTTAAGCCTAAAAATAAAATTATCTAATAGCTTTCCATTACAACCCAAATAAAACCCTAACTCTATATATCAGATTAAAAAGTCCCACATAAAAAGCCCTGGCCTTTATCGCTGGCTTCATCCCATTCCCACCCCAGCCAACTGTGCTTCATGCTACTTGTCAATCATGCCAACTTCATTCTTTTCTATATTTCAACTTAAGTATCATTTTATTCACAACATTGACCATCTTGTCTCAAGTATACTCCAAACCACACCCATCCAACTACAGTCAGTTTCTATCACATTAATAACTATCTTCTAATTGAATTGTTCTAATTGGCTTATTTTATATGATTATGTGCCTGTTCCCTGTTCAGTGACTGGAAGAAAGTCAACAATTATTTGTGTATTAGCTGACTGATTAATGGCATCTCTGATTCCACTGTATTTCCTTCTGAAAGTCTTATTAGAACAAGAAATATTGGAACTGCTAGATATTTCCACTGTCTCTCTTAAATTGCTATTTATATATCTTGTCTATATTTCCTTTAACTCTGTGTACTAGGAATGTCCTTTAACTCTATCTTCCAGCTCACTAATTTCATCTTAATTAGGGTCTCTTTTCCACTTAACCAAGAATTTTTAAATACAGTGGCATTATCTATTGATTTTAAAAGAAGAGGAATGAATTTTTTTCAAGCACCCATTTCCTTAAAATAGATATAATGCCATTTCCATAAATTCATATTCACATTAAGCTTTATTCTTTTTTGCTTTGGTGGTCCTATTTCTTTGGATATTAGATTATGCTACTTTATTTAATGTCCCTGTTTCAAATGTTTGCTGATTATTTTTCAGGTCCTATAGATTTAATCAATTCATTTTATTAACCATAATGAGTTTTCTTAAACTAGTTTAAGTTGCTTTAACTATGTCAACAATAAACCATTCAGAAATTGAAAAGTCTTAGGCATATTTTCTGTAAGAGTTCCATATTTTCACTAATGTATTAAAAATATATGTTTTCTCAAGTACATGAGGTGAGGAGATATAGAAAAGTGTTACAACAAATAACCTTGTTTTAAATAGATACTTTGTAGTTGTCCATATTTTGTCATATAATATGAATCAGATGCTACCTGAAGACTGTGGATTTGAAGTTTGATAAAAAACTTCAGCAAAGCAGGTTATCTGACCTTTCAATTATGTTTCTGTCCATGAAATTAGCAGATATAAAAGAGAATTTTTGTTTATGATGTTCTCTATTCCAAGAACATTGCACAGCAAAGAAAGCATTAAACTTGTTGTGTTCTTCTATTATTTTCCTTTACACTTCATTTGTTTCTGTTACATAGCCTTGTACTTTATTATTACTCATTGTTACTAACAGGCACATTCAATTTAGATCCAATAGAAGTTTCTGTCATCTATTAAACCATGAAACTAATGACTGTAACATGTAACAGGTTTAATTACATATATTGATTGTAAAATATTTATCTCCTTGTTTGTTCCTTAAATATAATCCAGTTAACTCTATTTATAATTTATTGATGAGTTAATTGAGTTAAACTCACAAAAAGAAATCTTTGAAAGTCTACAGGTGATGCCTTTAATTCATATTACTTTTCACCTGCAAGGCTCATACATTATTTCATATTCAAAACACCTCTTAAAATCCCATTTGCTTCTGTTCACCACCAGAGCTATTATAACAGTGAAGGAAAAAATACAAGTTCTAAATATTTATAAAACCTCCTTAATATTTATGTGATTTACTTCTATGCTAATTATTAAGGGACATTTCAAATTAAAGCACTTTGTATAGAGATCATCAAATTTCTATGTATAACAGTTTGGTGGCAGTTAATGATTGTACAGTTCTCTGTGTTGAAAATATGTCTAACAGACAATAAATTCAAAGATATTATAACTCCTTTTTGTCATCTCTCACCAACATTTATCATTATTTAACCATATTTCTTAAGTTATCTGTTAGTAGCACTAAAGAATCTCTCTCATACACACACAAACACATACACGCACACAATCCCTTGAGTAACTGGACTAGAGGCTTCTATTTTTGTTATTGTTCTGTTCTTCAATATAACTATCCATTCTAACCATCTGAATATTCCAGGAGAAATTCTATCAGATCTTCATAACTTCAGTTCTCAGATCTTAATATCTAAAAACTATTTGCCTTTACTTCATAGATAGGGTATATTTTAGAATCGGCTACTTGAAAGCTTATAATCAAATCTGGCCTGCCCAAAGCATCTAAGAATCTTAAGTCTTATTCCTGACTCCACCTAAAAACCACTTTTTTTTTCCTTTTACTGGAATTAAGTGTACATGGTTATACTCTAGATCCACTTAGCTTCCAGTTAAGTGGTCTGCATAAACACTGATACACACACACACACACCATATCCTTACTTATCTTCTTCCCTCAATGTTCACTAACAATACCCTAACCCAGGGAAGAGTGGCTCAACTGATAGAATGTCTGCCTCCCATATAGGAGGTCCAGGGTTCAAACCCAGGGCCTCCTGGCCCATGTGGTGAGCTGCCCCACGCATGGCACTGCTGTGTGCAAAGAGTACCATGCCATGCAGGGGTGTCCCCTGCATAGGGGAGCCCCACATGCACGGAGCTGCCCCACATGATAAAAGTGCAGCCCATCCAGATATCATGCCGTACACAGAGAGCTGATGCAGCAAGATGATGCAACAAAAAGAGACACAGATTCCCAGTGCTACTGAGAATGCAAGCAAACACAGAAGAACACACAGTGAATGGACACAGAGAACAGACAACCATGGGGGGGGGAGGGGAGAGAAATAAGTAACAAAAAATAAATCTTAAAGAAAAAACACCAAAAAATAATCCCCTAGCCCAAGTTACGATAATCTCTCCTGAGTTTCTGACATAGCCTAACTACCCCATTCATTCTAGCATACTTCTAATACCATTATTCTTGTATCCATGTTTAAAACTCTTTACTAGGTACTTTAAAATTTCAAATCCTAAACTCCCAAACTTTGCATCATTTGATCCCTTTTAAATTCTTTGGTTTACTGGTGTCACTCTTCCCTTTTTCCTCAATGTGTACTGTTAAGGCAATCACAGACCATTGTCCAGAACCCACCTACACCTGACTCCTTCTCAGGCGACTTCTCAAACACATGCTAAGCAGTTGTCCTCCTTACTTTCACTACCCACAGATCCTTTTCTATTGTGTATCATTCCACAACCTGGGGGAGATGTTAAGTCTAATGAAAAGCCACTGTCAGAGCCCCAGATAGTTATCAGAACTGTACTTCTCATGGCAGGGGCTCCTCCCCCTGAGGTAGATAAAAGACACACCCAAACTCTATAGATTTGTCTCCTTTGGCAGGAAGTGGGGCTAGTGGAGCTGTCATAATTCAACCAAAACCTGGAGTAGTTTTCAGTCACAGCAGGACACTAGACTTCTTCCCCTGCCCTTGTGGAATATTTGTGCTATGTAAGTGACAAGATCATTTGTTCTTTCTGGACTCTTCATTCTGTAAAGTAATAAACAGATCATTTGCTGACTTTCTGCTATGTCCTGAACCTGTGTTCTCACAATGCCCTGCTCTAGCAACTTGTTCACATTTACTCTTCAGTCCTACTAACTTATTTACATTTATTACAGTTTCTTTCTCTCTCTCTCATGCCACTACCCTCCCCTATTACCCACAGAACTTCTAGTATACTCTTCTCTGGTATTCTCTTTACTCCACATTCTACAAACTCTTTATCTGGGTAAATTCCCACCTGTTATGTGTCAAATTAAATATTACTGCATTGAAAATGCCTTCCCTAACTACATACTGACATTAGGCCTTTTTAATTATTTGTAACACTCTTACTTCTGGTTCAGGGCATATAATTTGTAATATTTACAACCATGAATTTTTAAATATTGTTTTTGTTTCTTCAGCAATTTGTAAGGTCCCTGAGGGTACTAACTATATACGTCTGATTAAACTTTGACTTTATAGTGCTTAGCACAGATTTTAGGTCATATATATACAATGCACAAATATTTGCTTTTAAATGAAAAGGTATTTCCTCAGAGTTCTAAGTGAGATAGGGATAGCTATAAATTTTAAAATTTTAGTAATTTAAACATATATTTAGGTTTAAACATATTATATTTTTGATAATTTGAAAACCTTTCAATTTACTCTGAGTTAATATTTCAGCATTATTGATATAAAACCTGTGTCTTCATAGATGCTTCATATATTCCTAAACTAAACACAGAAACATGCATTATTTTTATGGACACAATAATATTGTGCTTTTTAATATGCTGAATCTAAACATAGTAATGCAAGTGACCCTGAATTTAATAGAATACATACTTTGAAAATGTTGCATCTCATTGTATGCTAAGTTTCCTTGTAGGGAGATGTGCTATATTTTGAAATTTTGTGTTCATTGAATAAAATTAATAAATAAGAAAAAAAAACATTTTTAAGAAGAAAAGAGTATCTGTGTTTTCCCATCAATTTGGTATACTGAAAATGAAATCCCTGGGAAATAAAATATTTTAATTATAGTCTTCAATGCCCTGTATTTACTGGATGAAAACTGAGTTCAATATGTCTTGTAACCTTTATTATTATATATAATAATAAAAAATGTAAGTGTGATGGTGAACCTCTATTTAGAGTTCTGTCAAAGGACAGTTTACTACTTAGTCAATTGTTCTATTGTCTTACCTGGAAAAAGAGAATGGGGTAGAAAAAATACTCAAAAATAGCGGTAGAAAATTTCCAAATTTTGATGAAAATTAGGAAATCACATATCCAATAAACTCAAAAAACAACGAACAGAAGAACCAGAGAGAATACCACACCAAAGTACATTATAATCAAAATTCTGAAAACCCATGAAAAATAGAAAATCTTTAAAGCACCTAAGAAATACACACATTATGTAGAGAGGATCAATGGTAAGAATAATAACATATTTCCTGTCAGAAATAAATAAACCCAATGGACAAAAAAGAAGCAGCTTTGAAGTATTGTAGGAAAGAAAGAAAGAAAGAAATTATCAACCTAGAATTCAAGAGCCGGTAAAATATCTTTCAGGAATGAAGATGTAGGGAGATCCAAGATGGCAGAGAAGAGAACAGCAGGCTCTACTGTTCCTCTAGAAATTGTGGGAAGGTAATCTGAGAGGAGGAGACTAGCTGATGCTAGTGGTCTGAGAGGAAGATGGAAATTTTTGTTTCTTTTTCCTTTGTTTCATTTGTTTGGTTCTTCTCCTCTCTTCCTAATTTTGATTCCTTCTTCCATTTCATCTCTCCTTTCTTTTATTCCCATTTCCTTGCCTTTAATTTTCCCTTCTTCTTTTTCTTTTTTCCTCCCTTTTTATCTTTTATTATTTTACCTGCTTTTTCACTTTCCTTCCTCTTTCTTCTTTATCTTTTATGTTTCCCTTCATTTCTTCCTTCTTGCCATTCCCTGTTTTCTTTCTTTCTTTCATCTCTTCTCACTTGTCTGTTCTTTTATTTTATTTTTTCTTGTTTGTTTTCTTCACCTCTGTATCAGTTTGGCATTGGTTATGAATTCCAAAAATAGTTATTGGATTATGTTTGTAAACTGGTCTGTCAGAGGTATCACTTTTAATTGATTGGCTTATATTAGGATTTTGATTGGAACATGTCAATAGAGCATTGAATCCCTACACCTTGGTAGGCAGGGACTCAAAGAGAAAAGATATGGCAAAGGACAGAGATAGGAGTTTTGAGCTGAAGTCTGAGAACTGAACACACAGGAGAAAAACAGAGAAATAGAGACAGCTCCTTAGACATGGCAGAAGCCTTTGGGAGAGAAAGAGAGCCATTCATCTGATAGCCTACAGCTGTCCTCATGGACGGAGCACAGCATCTGAGCCCAGAGAGAAATGGAGCCCCAGGAAGAGAGGAACACAAGATGCCTGAATGCTTCACAGACATCTGTGGACATCTTGCCCCAAACATGGTAATAAACTTTGGTGAGCGAAGTAACTTATGCTTTAGGGCCTGGCAACTGTAAACTTCTACCCCAAATAAATACCCTTTAAAAAAGCCAACAGATTTCTGGTATTTTGCATCAGCATCCCTTTGGCTGACTAATACAACCTTTTAAAATTTTTATTCCTGTATCATTTTCTGTCTTATTATTTCTTTTTATTTCTACTTTTTGCTCTTTTTCTTCCTGTCATTTTATTTTATATTTATTTTTTACTTATTCTATTTCTTTTTCTCTCCTTTTTTGATGATCTAATATTTTTTTCCCACTGACCACAGGCAATAAAAAGGATATAGAATAAAGTGGAACTGAGTGATAAAGAGGGATTTGAACACAAAACCAAACAAAAATGAAATCCTAGACTAGAAAGGGAAACTAACAGAATAAACCCACCAAGATAAATGCTTGGACATCAACAAAAAATTACAAGCTATACTAATAAATAGGAAGTCATGATCTAGTCTAATGAGCTAACTAAAAAGCAGGAAGAGAACACAAGATGAAAGAATTAACCAAAGATGTCCAAACATTTATCCTTAATCAACTCAATGAAATGAAAGAAGAGATAAAGAATATCAAGAAGACATTGGGGGAATATACAGAAGAAATTGTAAGCATACTTAAAAATATAGCCAATCTTACAGTGGTGGAAGAGATAATGCAAGAAATTAAAAAGATACTAGAAGGATATAACAGCAGATTTGAACAGGCAGAGGAAAGAATTAATGAAATCAAAGGTAGTGCAATTGATATCACACAGATAGTATAACACATAGAGAAAAATGGAAAAAAAATGGACAAGTACTCAGGGAATTGAATGACAACAACAGTAAATGCACAAACATACACATTATGAACATCCCAGAGGAAGAAAATAATGGAAAGGGGGCATTACGGTATTTTAGCAGAGAATGGCCAAAAATTACCCAATTCTTATGAGGGACATGGAGGTACATGCCCAGGAAGCACAGCATACTCCAAACACAATAAATCCTAGCACATCTACCTCAAGAAACATACTTATAATTTTGTCAAAATCTCAAGACAAAGACAGAATCCTGAAAGAAAAGGGATCCACTACATATAAAGGAAGTTTGATAAGATCAAGTGCTGATTTCTTATTTGAAACCATGCAAAAGGAAGGCAGTGGGATGACACAGTTAAGGGGTTAAAAGAAAAAAATCAAAAACAAAATCACAAGACTACCAGGCAAGAATTCTATATCCAGCAAAGTTGTCATTCAAAAATGAGAAAGAGTTCAAAATATTCAAAGATAAACAGAAAATGAGAGAATTCCAGAAAGAAATAAAACAGTCCTGCTGAAACTCTTACAAAAAATTGAAGAGGAGGGAACATTACCTAACTCACTCTATGATGCCAAGATCACCCTAATATCAAAGCCACATAAATACAAGTAAACTTCAGACCAGTCTTTCTAACGAATTTAGTATAAAAATCCTCAAAAAAATGTTTGCTAATAAAACATAACAAAACATCAATTGAAACCCACCATGATCAAGTGCATGCACCAACCAATGCAAGGATGGTTCAACATAAGAAATCAATCAATGTAACATACCGCATCAACAAATCAAAGGGAAAAATCATATGATTATGCCTAGTGAAGCAGAAAAGTTATCAACAAAATACAGCACCCTTTCTTAATAAAAACACTTCAAGGGGAAACGGACTTTGGCCCAGTGGTTAGGGCGTCCGTCTACCATATGGGAGGTCCGCGGTTCAAACCCCGGGCCTCCTTGACCCGTGTGGAGCTGGCCATGCGCAGTGCTGATGCGCGCAAGGAGTGCCGTGCCACGCAAGGGTGCCCCCGCGTAGGGGAGCCCCACGCGCAAGGAGTGCGCCCGTGAGGAGAGCCGCCCAGCGTGAAAAGAAAGAGCAGCCTGCCCAGGAATGGCGCCGCCCACACTTCCCGTGCCGCTGAGGACAACAGAAGCGGGTGCCGCTGATGACAACAGAAGCGGACAAAGAAACAAGACGCAGCAAACAGACACCAAGAACAGACAACCAGGGGAGGGGGGGGAATTAAATAAAATAAAATAAATCTTTAAAAAAAAAAAAAAAAAAAACACTTCAAAAGATAGGACTGGAAGGAAACTTCCTTAAATGATAAAGGGATTATATGAAAAACCCACAACTAACATCATACTTAATGGTGAAAGGCTAAAGTCTTTCTAAATCTGGAACATGACAAGGATGCCCACAGTTACACTCTTATTTGGCATTGTATTAGAAGTACTTGCTCAAACATTTAGGTAAGAAAAAGAAACAAAACACATCCAAATTGGAAAGAAAGAAGTAAAGCTTTCACTATTTGCAGGTGACATAATCTGCTACATAGAAAGTCCTGAATTTATCTACAACCAAGTTTCTAGAGCTAATAAATGAGTTTAGCAAAGTGGCCACACATAAGAGCAATATGCAAAAATCAGTAGCATTTCTGTACATTCATAAAGGGCAATCTGAGGAGGAAATCAAGGAAAAACTTCCCTTTATAATAGCAAACTAAAAGAACCAAATATCTAGGAATAAAATTAAGGATGTAAAGGACTTGTATCAGAAAACTACACATTATTGCTAAATAAAATGAAAGAAGACCTAAATAAATGGAAGATTATTCCATGTTCATGGATTGGAAGACTATCATTAACATGTCTATCTAACCCAAATCATTTTATAGATTCAAAGCAATTCCACTGAAAGTTTCAATAGCATTTCTACTGAATTGGAACAGCCAATTATCAAATTTGCTCAGAAGAGTAAGGGACCCCAAATAGCCAAAAACTTGAATGGGAAAGCTAAATTGGAGAAATCACACTACCTGACTTTAAAGCATACTACAAAGCTACTGTAGTCAAAAATTGCATGGTATTAGCACAAGGATAGACATACTGACCAATGGAACTAAATTGAGAGTTCAGATATAGAACCAAGCATATTCAGCATAATCAAGAAGATGACCAAGTCCATTTGATTGGGACAGAGTAGTGTCTTCAACAAATGGGACTTGGAGAACAGGCTACCCATATCCAAAAGAAAGAGAGAGTTTCACCATTACACAACCTATACAAAAATTAACTCAAGATGGATTAAAGACCTAAATATAAGAGCCAAGACCATAAAGCTCCTAGAAGATAACATAAGGAAGCATGTACAAGATCTAGTAGTAGAAAATGGTTTCATAAACTTTGCACACAAAGAATAAGCAATGACAGAAAAAAAATAGATAAATGGTATTTCCTCACTATTATTGTGCTGCAAAAACTCTTGTCAAGAAAGTGAAATGGCAGCTTATTTAATTGGAGAAAATATTTTGGAAACTACTTCTCTCATAAGGATCAAATATCCAGCATACATTAAGAAAGCTTCCATCTTAAAAATAAAAAGGCAAATAATCTATTTAAAACATGGCTAAGAGATTTGAATAGAAACTTTTCCAAAAAGGAAATACAAATGGCTAAAAAGCACATGAAAAGAGGCTCAGTGCCAGTAGCTATTAAGGAAATGCAAATCAAAGCTACAATGTGATATCATCTTACACCTATTAGACTGGTTGATATTAACAAAACAGAAAACTACAAGTGTTGGAGAGGATGTGGAGAAATAGGAACACTCATCCGTTGCTGCTGGGAATATAGAATGGTGCAGCCACTGTGGAGGATAGTTTGGTTGTTTCTCTTTTTGGGATTCATAAAATAATTTCAAACTGTCACAACTGTTTAAATATAATAATGAGTTTAGGATTTGTAACACATTTAACTTTAAAATACATTATAATAACACAAAGGTCAGAGAAATGTAAATATGTTTTAAGGTCTTATACTATATGTGAAGTAGTATATCTTATTTGTCATGAATTGAAGATGCATTCTACAAACAGTAGAGAAATTGCCAAAAAAATCAGAGCTTTGGCTAACAAATAAATTTTAAAAAGAGATGATATTGTTATAATGCTTAGGTTTCCTCACAGAATTCATTTTATAATCAGGTGTTTTAGTGTTATAATTTTTTTTTTTAAAAAGCACACATGCAGTGTACAGCACACAGTACCCTTACTAAATAGTAGCTAAGTTTCTTGTTAATACTATTCAATCTAGTTCACATGATGAATTTGTATTTATACTACTCCTAATAAACAATAAGATATTTTAACTACTATAATATCTTTTCTTCATTTCTGAATTCTTCAAGCATGATTTATGTTGCATTTCACAAAAGGGTACTCACTGAATTTATTTTAATGATATAATCACTTCCTGGTTATACATCAAGAAGTATATCATCATTTCACTTGAATCATCTCACTCATGTGCAAGAATATGTAACTTCAACAAAGAAGAAAGTGAAGTTGGCTAGTAAGATAGGAAATCAATAGATGGATCCAGAACCTGTTGGAGAATCCACATGCACATCAATAACCCCCAAGATGGCTGCAGGAAAACCTTCCCCAAGATTCTGCCACTCAGAAAAAGACTTCCTCCAGAAGCGAGGAGAAACCCTGGATATTCTCCAAGGACTTTATCACTGGGAACTCATGGAAGATTGATAGAGGAGGTAGTCAATCAAAGTGGCAAACCGCTGGAACTCCTCCCCTGCCATTAGCAAAGGGGTGGGATAATTAGGAGTTCAAATGGGCCATGATGTGGACCATTGACCATGAGGTGCAGAGGTGCCCAAAGATGTACTTACCAAATGCAATGGATGTGTCATGATGATGGGAACGAGTGTTGCTGGGGGGAGGGGAGAGGTCGGGTGGGGGGGTGGGGTTGAATGGGACCTCATATATATATTTTTAATGTAATATTATTACAAAGTCAATAAAAAAAATTAAAAAAAAAAAAGCAGGCACTATGCCTGAGCTCCCTCTCTCATGTGCTCTCTCACCTCTGGACCCCAACTCTGGCTGCCTTCCCCCCCACTTGGATCACTATGCATGTAAACCTGGGTATTTATAACTTATAATGGGGAATTGTAGTCTGTAAATCAGCCCTTTTTATCACTATTCAGCCCCTTCCTCTCTACCTGGGACCTCTGATCTGTTATTCTCTCCCATTTCTTGTACCTCCCTACCTGAATAAATTACTGGCCTAACTCACCCAATGTGCTTTTGAAATTCATTTCTGCAGCATAGTCAAGAACCTAAACAAAATCCAGTAACAAAATGACTGGCATTTTCAGTAATTTTTACAAATATACATAGTATATTATTTAAAAATTTAAATATTAGGTAACATATTCAAAAGGATTTTTATGCATTATACAGTATATGCCTATGAGTATGCCAGAATATTAAATATATTACTATATGGAGTGAAACCATTCAAGTAAATAGAATCTATTCATCAAGGGGAAATTTGACAATACAGACTTCATGTTTTTGACTAACCATAGCCAGTGAATTTAAACAAGCAAGAGGACAAAGTCTTAAGCAATAGTGTCCATTAACCTTTAAACATAGCATACAGTTACTTTACAGAAGGGGACAAGTGAAGACAAGAATAAGTCTGAATGTTTAGCCATGTGCAATGATGGCTAAATGTCTTTAAATGTAGCAAATACATGGTGTTTCTCCTTTAAAAAAAAAAAATTCATAATTACCAAAAGAAGAGCATACATGTTTAAAGGTTGTTGAATTTATTTTTTTAATATAGTGTTTTGTTATTGTCTCTTAAAATAATTTGGTGCAGCATTAAAATTTTTGCATACTTTCAGTAATTCCCATGTTAGGTGCTTTTATGACAATGAAACAGATCCTTCTTGTGATGATTAATTTCAGTGTCAAATTGGCTAGTTTATGGTGTCTAGTTATTTGGTCAAGCACTCACCTGCTTGTTACTATCAGGGATTTGCATAGATGGGATTTGCATCTATAATCAGTTGATGGCATCTACAGTCAACATTGCCCTTAGCAATGTGGGAATTTCCTCATCCAATCAGTTGGAGATCTTGAAAGCCAAAATTGAGGACTTCAGATGTCAGAAGAATTTCTGCATCAAATTCAGCACTGGTTTTTGTCAGAATTTCCAGTCATCTTCCCCTGTGGAATTTGGACTAAGGAAATCAGCATTACCTTTTTGGAACTTTCTAGCTTGTGGCCTGCCTATGCAGTTCCAACTTAACAACTAACAAGTTCACATGAGTCAATTATAGAGGCTCTCTTAATAATATCCTGTTAGTTTTGTTTCTCTGGAGAACCTTGACCAATACATAACAGTAAATCTTGTTGTCCAATGAGAATCACCTCTGATTATGGAAGTCATACCTCTTTATTTCCAAGGGAAGACTACTTTTTGTACTTTAGATAACACTGGATGTGATCACTATATTACCATATTTCATTTAGTTTCTTTGAGTATGCTGCAGAAATGAATATCAAGAGCATGTGATGTGAGTTAGGCCAGTAATTTATTCAGGCAGGGAGGGAAGAGAAATTGGAGAAAATAACAGATCAGGGATCCCAAGTAGATAGAAGGGGGTGAAAAGTGATAAAGAGAGAAAGCTACAATTTCCCATTATAGGTCATAAATCTCCAGGCTTACTTGCATGGTGATCCAAGCAAGGAATAAGGCAACCAGAACCAGGGTCCACAGACAAGAGAGAATTCAGGCCTGATGCCACTTTTTGAACTGTTAATTATCCCACCCTTTACTAATGGCAGGTGTACTAGCCAAAGAGTACTGATACAAAATACCAAACATTGGTTGGTTTTTATAAAGGGTATTTATTTGGGGTAGGAGCTTACAGACAGCAGGCCATAATGCATAAGTTAATTCCCTCACCAAAGTCTATATTCATGTGTTGGAGAAAGATGGCTGCTGACATCTGTGAGGGTTCAGGCTTCTTGGGTTCCTCTGGGCTCAGCTCCTCTGTTTTCTCCAAAAGGTCGGCTATAGACTGTGAAGCTCTCTAAGCTTTGCCTCTCTCCACAAGGTCAGCTGTAGATTGTCAGGTGAATGGCTCTGTCTCTCTCCCTGGGGCTCAAGATTCAGCATCAAACTCCAGCATCAAAACTCCAAGATTAAAAACTCCCAACTCTGTCCTTTGCTCTGCCTTTTATATGTGAACCCCCATCCACCAAAGGGTAGGGACTCAATGCTCTACTGACACAAGAGGTTTATGTGATTACTTAATCAAGCAAAGCTCTGAATACAAGACAATCTAATATGCCCAGAGGAAAAGATCAATTTATAAACCTAATCCAATATTTCTTTTCAGAATTCATCATTAATATCAAACTGCTACAGGAGGGGAGGAGTTTCAGGTGTTCACCATTTTGATTGCTTATTTCTCCCATCAATCTCCTAGGAGGACCTGATGATAAAAACCTTGGGGAATATCCGGGGCTTCTGGCTCCCAGAGGAAGTCTTTTGAGTGTGCACATGGAATTCTTGCCAAGTTCCAGATCTGTCTATTGATTCCCTACCTTGCTACCCTGCTTCATTCCCTCCTCAGAAAGTTTATACCTTCAATCTTACAGGGGTGCTGACGGGAGATGATCATTCTTCTGTATCTACTTCCTGCTGGCTAGGGGCAATAGGCCCTACCTGACAAAGTGTAAAACCCTCCTGTTTTTCTATCTGAGTTGGAGGATGATGGATATGGCTTCCTGGGCTAAACTGGATGAAATTTAAATTTCCATATGGCTAAACAAGATTTAACCTTTACAGAACACATTTTCTTACTTAAAGTTACCACAATACTTTCTATAACTTGCCATATGCATTTAAGTTCCAAGAGTTTATGAAAATTAGCCATCCTACTTTAGGACAAAACACATCTTTTAGAAAAAACTTATTAAATTTCAGTCAGCATTCCCACAAACTTTTAACCTTCTTTAATATTCATTTAAGTTTTACATCCTTCATTTTATCCTGTGAAGAAAAATAAACTATTTATTTCAATCTAGGCAAGAACAACTTTTTATGAAAAGACTTACAGTAATTTTGTTAGTCAAGACTTACAATTTTTATCATTTTAGAGATTTTATTAACATTTAAACTTAAGTATTAATATAAGCACTTATTTAATTTTTGACCATTTGAATAGAGCTCTTTTTTTTTAATTTTTTTATTAATTTATATTACCATCCAGAGGTATCAAAATATACACTGACATTGAATGAACAGACAAACCAGAACAATTGCAACACATTAACAGAAACACACAGTTTACAATTAACTCGTAATTTTTACTTTCTTGATATAGCTGTTTTTAAGTTCTCCGTTATATCACATCTTATATTTCACTTTTTAAGATTTCTTCTGGAATCCATGTTGCCTGTAACATGCAAGCTTGTACTTGGAAACATTTTTATTAGTTATCAGCTATCAGTTAAGATAATTTGAGCAGCATAAATGTAGTTAAGCTCTTATTTAACTGTTCAGACAGACCGTTAACACACATTTTTGAATTATTACTCTGTAAGACTATACTGAGACTTGAAGTTCAGGAGTAAACTATTGATTTAAAACTGAAAATTCCTTTTTAAACCTTGATAAAAATTCTGTACTAATTTTATTATTTTGGTTAAATAGGCTCAATCAGAATTAGCATGGAAACAAAACAGAATACCAATGTTGTGATGTTTTTCTCTTTTTCCAGGGGCTTAACTCTATTAACCCCCACTAGCCCACAGCTACATTGTCTTGTAGACAGCAGGGGGTTTGCAGAGTTGCTGCCAGAATAGTTTCCTTATCTTAGTGAACACTTTAACGGAGAGTTTTCTTACAAGCCTGAATTCACTAACAAGGACTTAATCTAGTATTTTTACCTGTCTTAAATATTTCAATAGTTTAAAAGGTATTGGTTCAAGATGGAACTCAACACCTCCCTAAGGATTATTAGCATTTGATGGAGTTGGTCATAATAAAACCAGAGAAGCTGATAATAATTGCATGGCCTCTGGATCCCCTTGTTGAGATCTGCGTAACAGGCAATGCATCAGTGGAGTAGCTGGAACTGGATTAGGTACAAATATATTTTTTGTATATGGACTAGTATCAATGGCATCTGTGAATATTCCTGGGGCTGTAGGCATTGTAACTGGTCGAACTGTAGGGGCCACATTACACAAATTAGGGTAAATACTGGCTTTAGAAATATTCAATTTAGACATTTGCTTAGGCAGAAAGGGGTTAGTTTCTTTCTCATTGGGAGGCTCATCCTCATCCTTGTCCTCCATTTCCTCCCTGTCCTCACTCTGATGGCCCGTGTTATGGGGCTCTCTAGAAAAAATGGTAATTTCTTCCTCCTCTGCTTCAGACTACAGTGGATCTAAGGCTGCTGCAACCTGTTGCCCTAAAGCCCATGCCAAGGATGGTATAATTTCTTCTTTTTGGTATGCTCTATGTAGTGCCTTCATTATCTGTTTCCACTGTTTAAGATTTAAAAGATTTTTTCCTTGTGGCTGAAACCAGTAACAGTGTTTTTGTACTAGAGCAAAAAGTTCAAGTAAATCAGCAGTTTTTACTGAGACTCCAACAGTATTTAAAAGAGTTTTTAGTACCTGTGAATATTCTTCCAGAAGTCCTGGTTGATTACCCATACCTTGATGCTGGCAGAAAACCAGATTAATTAAGATTCTTACCACTGTATTGTCAGACTCGAGTCACCTTTCGATGGATGCTTCAACTTTTCAAGAAGATTTTCAGTTTCTGCGTTCCCAATACTGCCATGGAAGAATCTCTGCTGCAGTCACTTCTTTGGGCCCCACATTGGGTGTAAGATGTCAGAGTCAGGGACCCGAAGGGTATCGGGAATGAAAGACAAAGAGAGAATGGGATCAGGGGATCTGAGAGCATTGAAGTCTCAAGCTCATCAGACAAGTTTAGTAATCTCAGGGGCTTCTTTATATACCCCAAGCAATTGTGAGAACTAGCAACTATTCTAGCTAACTATTCCCATTACTTCAATCTTACTGGATAAGACAGTAACCAAAACTCATGATGTTATATTATGTTATTGAAACAAATATACTCATAAATCTTTTTGCCCAGGTTATTCTGTTCTTTCAAGTCCTGGTTCTGCTGGAATGTTATATCTGGCTAAGCTGGAATGTTACATCTCCCTGAGAGATTAGTGCCTGCACGTATATCTCTAGGGACAGCATGACCCAGTGGTCAGGAAGTAACTTGCTATTATGGAAACAACATGCCTTTGTTTCCCACAAGACTTGATTAGAATTTTGAAAATATATGGTCTCACTAAACAAATACAGGATGACAGAAGTAGAAAAGGTTAGGTGCCTGTAAAGAATTCATTTTCCCAAAGGTGGTGAGAAATGGTATTTTTCCTTCAGTTATTTTATGCTGTTGGTTAACTCTAGAGAGAAATTGCAATAGACAATGGGGTTAGGTATAAATTGCCAATCCTAGTTCCTATGGTAGGAGAGAGGAATGAAAAGACACATTGCCCTTTTATTTAAGTTAAAGGAGATAAAAAAAGAGAAGGTTTCTTAAACAGAAGCTGGTTTGCCTCCCCCCTAGGAATAGGTATTGAGTTAGAGTTAGAGGGAACAGTGACTTTGACATAGACACTACTTAGTCTTTTTCTCTTGAAGAGGGATTTCAGGCCATACAATTACTGGCATTCATACATCCTGTTAGGTGCTTCTTTTCAGCTGGCACTTTTTTTGGGCAGCTGGCTTTACTCAGGATTAGTGCATCAAGCTGGACATTCCTTTAACTTTAATAGCTGTGGGAGTGATCAGAACTACAGAGTAAAGCTCCTTACATCTTGGTTCTAACTGAGCAACTTCTGGTAATTTCTTTGACTGTCTTCATCAGGCTTTGTCTTTCAAAAACCCATTTGGTTAAACTGGTTAGGGCATCCTTCCCCAGATGAGTGACTTTGTGAAGTCCATGAAGGACTTTCCACTGCACTACTCCTGGCAGGTAGACTTGAGTATCCTTAACAAGCCCCCCATCAGTCTCCAGGGTGAAGCCCAGGATGGCTGACCTGGTTTGTTTATCCTGGGTATACTGTGGAACTTCAAGTACTGGTACAGGTGCTCGAATAAGGAGTGTGAAGGGAACCTGGGTTTGTGCTGCTGCTTTAGCAGCTGCATTAGCTCAAGCATTTCTCTTTGCTATAGCAGTGTCTGTTTTCTGATGCACTGTACAATGCATAACTGCTATTTCTTGAGGAAACAGTATGGCTTCCAGTAAATCTAGGACTTCTTGCCTGTGCTTAATAGGTAACCCCTGTTAGTAAGCAAGCCTCATTCTCATCACACAGCAGAGTGAGCATGAAGGACAAAGAAAGTATACTTATAATCTGTGTAAATATTAGCCTGTTTTCTGGCTGCTAGCTTTAAACCTTGGGTAAGGGCAATCAGCTCTGCCTTCTGGGCTGAAGTTATAGGGGGAGGAGCTTTGACCTCTATGGTTGAAAATTGAGAAACCACTGCATAGCTTCCCATTTTAATTATTTCCTTAATAAAACTGCTTCCATTTGTGAACCATTCAATATCTGGGTTCACAAGAGACTCATCTTTTAATCTGACCTACTTGAGTAATTTTGGTTAAGAGTCTCAAGGCAGGAGTGGAGAAGAGGCCCCTCGTGGTCTCACTTTGGGCCCTTTACTGGTAGAAGGGTGGCTGGGTTGAGAGTCTGACACACCCTTATCTGCACCTTGGGGATCTCTAGCAATTGACCCTGGTATTTAATTAACTGGCTACCTGTAAGCCACTGGTGGCTCCTGACCTCAAGCTCATCCTTGACCTGGTGTGGGGTGGAGACTGTGAGAGGTTGCCCCAAAGTTAATTTGGTGGCTTTTTTGATTAAAAGGGCTGTTGGCCCCACAGCTCTCAGGCAAGGTAGCCATTCATTTATCTTGTAGACATGTTCATTAACTACTCAGAAAATGAAGTATATCAGGACTTTTAACATGTTCTATGTCCTTCTGCATAAGATCTAATAAGAATATCACCATAATCATGAGACATATATATAGAATAGGATGTAGGCACAGTACTTAATACTAATTAATGTACTACTAAATGCATAAGTTTCTCTTTGAGCTGTAATTAATAGATTTAAGTTTCAGTTTTGCAATACTTTACATGTTATCTCTCCATGGGAGCATAACATAATGTCAACTGTGTTTAAGTTCTACTCATAGTACTCTATTGATCATTGCTCCACTTGGTATATTATTCACACAGCCAGCAAACTATAGCACCACTGACTCTAGAGAGAAGCTAGGAAAGTAGGTTCCAGTGTTCTACTGGCCTGGTGCATAGCACCCTTTGGCACTATGATATGGTGCTAGTCTGGAGGCAGTATTCATTGTACATTTGGCCATATCAAGCTATCATTGGCTGCTGCAGGAATTTGAAACTGCAACATAGTTTCTATCAAAGTTAGGAACACAACCAGAGTGGTAGTAGATACCATTATTGTTTTAGGCTCAGTGACCAACATACCAATAACTCAACTCAAATGGAGAGGCAACCTGCACTGTATTGTAGGCCTAGTTTGAATGCACAAGAGAGTTTGACAATGCTGAAGTTCATCTCTTGATTTTTATATACCTCAAACATTCCCAATGCAATGTACAACATATCAAATGAACTTTTTAGTACTTTGCTTTCTTCTACATTTTTACCATGAAGACATTAGTAGGTATTTTACTTCAGCAGTAGAGGAAAAAAAAATTTTTCCCATTTTTAAGGTGAAAACTGAAGATTTCTAATGGAATCAAGGTAACTTTTCATTACCCCCACTTGAATATGCCCATTGAGGTGACTCCCAGACAGGTTTCATAGCCATGAAGTTACTTTTTGCTCTTAACATCAATTTAGGATTCTAGTTAATAATGGATTCTTAGAACTAGTCATTTAAGTGCTTCAGTTTAAAAGATCCTTTTTCAAACTCCTTATAATTAACTGGTTACTTTACCTTGAGATAAGCTTATTAAATTACAGTTAGCAACCAATGAAATTTACTTTATCCATTTAAAAGAGGACAGATCTACATTTTCTTCTTTAGTTTAATTTCATTAAACATGAACTTACAAGGACAAACTGACTCTTAATTCCTTCTGCTTAGAAGAGTTTTAATCTGTTACATCTAGTGCCTTTCTCAAAGTTCTTGCAAAGAGAAGGCCTGGGGGCTGGGTAGGTTAAAGAGCTCAGGAAAATCTTTTTCCCTTTCCCAATAATTGTTATATTTAGATTTCTATATGACCTTACTGGCTTTCTTACCCTAATCTGGGCTCTAGGAATATTCATCACATATATAATTGCATATTTAATTTTAATAAGTTGAACAGAGTTCTTTAAGAATTATTTGTTAATTTAATATTATCATCCCAATGTATGAAGATATACCCTGAGCAAATAGGCAGACATGAATAGTTTGACACAGAAACACAACATAGTTACTTAAAACTTTCATTCTTTTACAAAACAAGTTCAACTGTAAAACAATATTTGAAAGATCTCCCTGAAGGCTTTTTCCTCTAACTTGAACTATAACCATGCAGTTTTGCACAAGAATTTTGTTTCTTAATTAATGGCTTATAACCAAAATGCCCCCAATGCTATAATACAATTTTCCTTTGCTTCAGAACTTTATATTTTACTTTGACTTTAGCACATTTTGGATGAGCAAGACTAATTATATGTATATTCACCGAGGCTATCAAAACCTCAGGGAAACTGGTTTCTCTCATGAATTGCCACTTTTAGGAACCCCAACGGTCAAGTCAGGAGGCCTCCTTCCCTCCCCAATCCTCAGAGATAACAGGGCTCTGGTGGTTGCTGGACTGGAAAAGTGGATGTTCAAACTTGAGGGTGAAGAATTCCACCAGGCAGCTATTTAGTCCACACTTGGAGCCATGAGGGGAAGAAGTTGCTAAAATCAGTAAGATGGAGACAGGGATGTCTCAAGTTTTCTTTCCTCTGAGCCATAGGGGCAGAAGCTGTTATGAAATAACCATAAGCAAAGGCAAGGGGTGAGGCTAGGCTTGAAGTGACCATAAATGCAGGTAAGTTCAGTTTAGAATTTACATTTACAGTAGGAGGTTTAGGCTAAATCCACCCAAATATAATTTCAGTTACTATCTTTCTGCTGTTTTATAATATAAAGGCAACTATACATAATCTTAACTACAAGTTACAGTTTTTAGTAAGTTTTTACCTTAAGGTGAATTGGGTACTGTGGGCAAGCTGCTGACACCTTGTTAGACATAGAAAAACCTCTCTAACTATAAGGCCTTTGGGGTTCCACCCAAAAGATGGCACTGAGGCATGTGGCAGACAATGCCTGGGCATGCCTGGGCATGTCCCTCGGAAATCTGCCTTCCCCCCAGCAACTAGAGTGCATGAACCAATCAGCCTTGCTAAATTAGCATAGCCAGTAAGCTGCTTGCACATTGCCTCATGGTCTATAAAAGCTACTACACTTCCTCAATAAATCAGATCTGCACCACCAGCCTGCATCTCCAGAGTGGTCACTGTGTGTGTTTCTTTGCTCTGCCACCCTTACCTGCTGGCTGAGGGTGTCTGCCGGCCAGATCCCATTGATGACAGTTGACACCTAACATGGGGTCTGAAAACCCTGGAGACAATATCAGTCAGCTATCAAGTGCAGCTTGGCATTGTAGTCGGTAAGTTACCCTCAGAATGGGTAATGTCTCCTCTTCGAGAAGGCTCCACAAGCGTGCGCCCTACATGCCCTTTTGGCAAGTAGGCACATCAAAATTTCTGAAAAGGAACTTAATCAATATGGGACCTTGTTGTCCGTTTTAACCCCTGGCTCTCCAGAGCCACCCTATGGGATCCCACCACATGGGTGAAGCTGCTTAAGCACATGCGCTCTGCTGAAGTCCATGAAGGAAAAACCTTTCCTCTTGGCCTCATTCCAGCTTTCTTAGCCATTCATGCTTGCCTTACAGGTGCTCCGCTAGATGTACCTTCCCCAATCCCGTTTTCCATCATGCCCACAACTCCTTCTACCCTGGCACCTCCTTACGTACCAACTACTCCCCCTCTGAAACTTCTCCTCTGTTTGTCCCAACACCTGCTACCAACCTTTCTCAACAAAAAACCCTTACTAACGACCCTCCACAGGAAGCTGTTGCTCCACGGGCTCCAGTGGAAGCCGCTGGCCACAAGAGCGTCACCTCCGCTTCCGCAAAGGAGGAGGACCTAATCACCTTTGCTTCGGCAGTGACCAACCGCTCCTCTTTTTCAACACTTCCCCTTTCCCTTCCTACACAACCCCCACCTTCCTTCTCTTCCTCCTCTAGAGCTCCATCCTGTGGTCTTTGCCCTTTTCTTTCTGACCCTAGAAGCGTTCCCCCCCCACTCCTTCCCTTGCATCTGCCATTTTCTCTTCCTCTTCTACTTCCTCTTCTGGTTTGGCAGCCATCTTGGCTAACCCATCCATCATTGTCCCTCCTCCCACCCCTTCCCCTGCACACCCTTACCCGGTGAACTTCAATCCTACCAATCACGCCCCCTACAATTGGTACCCTTGGGATCATAAAACTATTTCTAAACTTCGCAAAGCCATTCAGGAAGATGGCCTTAATAGTCCATATGCTCAGATGTTAATGGATAATCTGTCCCTTGAACACAATTGTGCTACTGATTGGAAGAATCTTGCACATGCCATTCTGACTCCTGGTGATTATATCACCTGGAAAGCTTTGTACAATGATGAAGCAGAGAAAACAGGCACATGCAACCTTACCAATGGCATAACGGCCCTCCCCCCTGATGCTTTAAAAGGGGAGGGGCAACAGGCTCTTCCAACAGTCCAAGCTGTATGTCCAGTGCCCGACTTTGATCAGTGCCTCACCATTGTTAAAATTGCTTTTCAAAAACTCAACCCTCAGGGAAAACCTATTCACCTCTCCAAACTTCTGCAGGGTCCCAACGAACCCTTTTCCGACTATTATAGTCCAATGAAGGAGGCTGTTGATAGAAAAGTTTCCCATTCTGCTGCCGCTGATGTTTTATTAAAAGACCTTCTTCAGGAAGGCGCCAATACCGAGTATCGACAAACAATTACACCTGTGCGCAATAAAAGCCCTGACAACTGGGTCCTTGCTTGCAGAGACATTGGGTCTTATTCTGCTTCTGCTATGGCAGCTGCAACTAATACCGCTTCTGTCCTAGCTGCTGCCTTAGCCGATCATTTGCACATCCAGCCACCTCACAAAACCTGCTACAGGTGCCGCAAGCCTGGTCATTTCACCAAGGAGTGTCCTTTTGTGGTTACTCCTAAGCCACAAAATGTTCCCCCTCAGTCTGCTGGAGATATAGGAAAGGACTTCATTAAAAGAGAGATTGTTGCTCAAAAACTGACCTTCAGGGCAATCCTCTTCCACCTTTAAATGAGATCAGGTGCACCTCTCAGCTCCGCAACTAAGAGAGGACCCCCCCACCCAACATTTTTTGGACTATCCCCATTACCCAAGGTAAAGCATTTCTCACTCTTGTAGTGCAGGGCAAGTCCATTACTGGGCAAATAGACACCGGAGCTGACTTATCTGTCCTCCGCTCTTCTGACACAGACCCTTCATGGCCGCTAAAACTAGGTTCCCTGGTTCAAGGTGTGGGAGGCCTAAGACCCTCACACCAGCTTATATCAACATTGACTTGGACAGACGGAGATGGCAGAACAGGCACCTTCCACCCCCTTGTGTTACCCAACCTTACTCATACCCTTTGGGGGTGTGACGTTCTCCCCAAAGTGGGAACCATCCTCACTGCTAATCCTACAAATTACTCCCAAGCATAAAGGCCACTGGCCATCCACCTTTATTTACTTTATCCAAACCAAAACCTGTAAGATTAACATGGAAAATGCAAAACTCTATTTGGACGGACCAGTGGCCACTGCCTTGAGTAAAATTAGAACAACTAAAACTCCTTGTGCAAGAACAACTGAACTTGCAGCACATAGAACCCTCTGCTAGCCCTCATAATCCTCCTATTTCTGTGATTCAAAAAAAAATCTGGTAAATGGAGGCTAGTACATGACCTCAGAAATATTAATGCTCATATGACAAAGATTGGCTCCCTGCAACCAGGCCTTCCTCATCCTTTAGCCATCCCATGTGATTACCACATTATTGCAATAGACCTCAAAGATTGTTTCTTTTCCATTCCTCTTCATGAGGACAACTGTCAATACTTTGCATTTTCTGTACCCATCAGAAATAATTCAGTCCCCCTACAACATTATCAGTGGAAGGTACTCCCACAAGGAATGGAAAGCAGTCCAGCTATCTGCCAAATATTCGTTAGTGAATCCACCTGTCCCCTTTCACAGTTTTGTCAAATTGTTCATTATATGGATGACATCCTCATTGCTCACCCAGACCCAATTCACCTACAATTCTGCTTGAAATCTCTCCTACATAGCCTTATGCAACTGGGCCTCACCATGTCACCTGAAAAAGTACAAAACTACCCACCTTACAACTTCTTAGGCTATACCAATACCAGCTCTATCAGTCCTGCCATCCCCACTATTGTTTTGCCCCATAAATGTACTCTTAATGTGCTTCAGCACCTCTGTGGTGATATCAATTGGTTGCCTCCTCATCTGAGTGTAACCACTCACAAGCTAAAACCTCTTTTTGACCTCCTGGAGGGTGACCCTGACCCCTCCAACTGTTGTTTGGTGGGCAGTGCTGAACGGGCCTGCCTGAGCCTCATAAATGACAGAATTAAAAATCTTCACCTAGCCCGCTTTCAACCAAAACTCCCTCTTTCCACTCTAGTCATCAACTCCCCTGGGATGCCCATGGGTCTTCTATATCAGGATTCCCCCCTCTTTTGGGTACACTTATCTTTTAGTCATTTAGGTAAAATTACCTCTTATTGTGATGCCATATGTATCCTTGGGAGAAAACTCTGAAAAACAGCCGTTCTCTTGCATGTCACCGAACCCAACACCTTAGTTCTAGCATTCACTCAAGAACAAATACAACATCTTTCCCAAACTGATTTGAACATGCAAACTCTCCTATCAGGATTCACAGGTCAACTTGATAACCATTTGCCAAAAGACAAACTCATCACTCCCATGACTCTTCTTCCATTTGTTTTCTCCTCTCACTCCTTTCCTACAACTTCTCCTATCCCCTCACACTGCTACAATCTTTACCAATGCTAACAAAACCCACTTTTCTATAGTAGTAAAATCCCTTGGCACCTCAGATTCCATCCACGTTGAGCAACATACCAGCTCTGTTCAACAAGAACTACGTTCTCTCCTCCAAGTTTTCCTACATCACCAATCCATCCCTTTCTATATCTTCACTGATAATGCATATGCGGCTAATACTATCTGTGTGCCTGCCACATGCAGTCCTTAAAAACAAAATGACCATTCAAGATAATATGTTGCTTTTTTTGAAAAAATACTCCAATCCCCATGCCATTAGTTAGATGGAAAGACCCCCTTACAAATGCATGGCAAGGGCCCCATCCCCTATTAACCCAGGGATGAGGGTATGCTTGCGTCTTTCCAAAGAATGCACAACAGCCAATCTGGGTTCCCAGCCAGCTCGTTCGACCAGCCACCAGAGATGAAGTCACTACACAGCACCAAAATACCTAGGAGAAAGAATGATTCTGGACTCTTGCATCAATTATAGGCACCAGGACCACCGTTATTCATCGGGTGTATCCTTCTATTAATAATTGCTCACACTGCTTCAGGCACACTCCTTTGGATCACTCCATTCCTCTGAACCTTGAGCCCTGCCCTTCCAGCCATGGGAAATCCAAATCAAGGGCATGGCCCCCGCTATGCCGTGAGGACAGACTTTGGAAAATGGAGGCTCTGCGGAGAAAATGCCTGCTTAGATCTTCATCCATTCATAATGATGAATGCCACACTCACTAATGGAACTTGGGTTTCTTCACACACGGATGACTCAGACTGGGCAGCCAGCCTCAATAAGACTGCAAATGCCACCTTCTCTGTGTGCACCTTACCCGGCAAAACTCTTCCCTTTCTTTTTATAGATGCAAGCAACAAATCCTTTGACTGTAACATCACCCATTGTGTCCTTTCCAATTGTTGGAACCATACCAAGCATCCCTATGCTATTATTGTTAGAATTCCCTCCTTAATATGGGTTCCCTTTAATGCTACTGAGTGGACTGGCCCTTCTGAATTAATTATGCACTTACATTTTAGGCAAAATAGAGCAGTTGGTGTAGTTGTGGCTCTCGTCGCAGCTATTATAGCTAGCCTAGCAGCCACTGCCACTAGTATCACTTCTATAGCCCAATCCAATTCCAATGCTAACGCAATAAACAACTTAGTAGAAAAAATGGCCACCCCCTTACAAACATAAAACCTGCTCAATAATCATATTCATGGTGGCCTACTTAATGTACAACAACAAATAGATTTACTAGAAGAAGAAGTACAAATGATAATGCAACTGAAAAGACTGTCCTGTGACATTAATAATCCACACATTTGTGTTACTCCCATCAGTGCCAGTGCCACCAATGGCATGGCAAAGTTTACCACAGCCAGAGCAATGTTAAAACAAACCTACTCAGACATTGGAACGACTTCTTAAATTTAACCACTCAGCTCATCCATCAAATTCTGACCCTTAACAGCACCTGAGTGACTACCATAGACACCACACTGATCACCAATATTCTAGCTAACCTTCAATCCCTTTTCACTCTGTCTAATCTCATAACATTTGTTATCATTGGATCTGTTCTTCTAATGTGTATACTCTGTATAAGATATGTACTGAGCAAAGTGCAAAACCTCCGCAAAGATGTTAAAACTTTAGTACTTGTCCAGCAGGCTATGGTCAGTGCTCTAGAAGCAGAAGAAGGCTTTGCAGAAACCATTTCTCAAGCCATGAATGTCTTCAGCCTTACAGTCCTGCAAAAAATGCAGAGATAAACATGGTGCCAGAGAGCTTGGCTGGTAGTCAATGATGGGTAAGATCCTCAGAGGAGGACAACCTAAGACAGACACAGACACCTTGGCACTAAACAACACCGGCGCTTCACCTTGCCTCTAATAAAAGAAAAAAGGGGGAATTGTGGGCAAGCCACTGATGCCTTGTTAGACATAGGAAAACCTCTCTAAGTATAAGACCTTTGGGGTTCCACCCAAAAGATGGCACTGAGGCATGTCCCTCGGAAATCTACCTTCCCCCCAGCAACTAGAGTGCATGAACCAATCAGCCTTACTAAATTAGCATAGCAAGTAAGCTGCTTGCATGTTGCCTCATGATCTATAAAAGCTACTACACTTCCTCAATAAATCAGACCTGCGCCACCAGCCTGCATCTCCAGAGTGGTCACTGTGTGTGTTTCTTTGCTCTGCCATCCTTACCTGTCTGGCTGAGGGGGTCTGCCGGCCAGACTCCATACATGACAGGTACTTTTATTAACTAAGCCACAAGAATTTTATCAGTAACAACTTTGTAAAGTTTCTCTGCTTTTCCAGCAATTAAGGAAATCCCACTTGTGGTTTATGCATTAAATCCACTAGCAAGACAGTATTGACATTCAAAGGCTTATTTTTGGGTTACCTTTCACTGTTATATAATTTATAACAGGTGAACCCCAAATCTGATTTCCTAGGCACAAGCAAATTGATAAAGTTAAGCAGATTTTAAAGTTGAACACAAAATTAAGCACAGATTTAAAAAGAAGAGAAAATTTTATACCCTTAGCATTTCTAAGAACTCTGATTTTAATTGATGGCACATGAGGTTTTTTAAAAATCTTGATTACTATTCACAACTTTTATAGGAACAACTGAGTTTAAACTAATGGAAGTTTGAGGATTATTTCCTCATTTCTTTAAGGAGAAATGAAGTGAGGTTTCTTGGCCTCAGATTTATCTATTTCTCTTTTCTTACACTGGTTTAACTGGAATGTAGTATCCTATACAGAGGCTGCTCTCAGCTATACTGTGGCCATGTACACTAGCAGTATGCAGTTTCCTGATTCCTAAGAAGACACTCCGATGGGGAGTTTACTGGTGGGCTAGATACCATGCCCATTATTCTAGGAAGAATGAAGAAGCACCATTTAGTTGACTAATCTGGCATCCAGTGTCCTAGTCTGACTAAAATGTTCACCACTGCACATAATTTGGAGCTGATGCTTGTCCCAGTGTCCTGAGAATTTCAATTTTCAGAGTCTTCTTGGTCTACAGGCATCCCTGTGGGTGACCCAGGTCCTGGGGGATATCTGATGCTTCCTCCAGTGATCAGATCAAAGTGCCCAAGCTGAATTGGTGGGAGACTGAGCAGTGGCTCCAAATCAAAGCACCTGAAATGTCAGTCTCAGGGGGTATTTGGCTGCTCTCTGAATGGTTGGGCCAATGGAATGGGGGCCATTTAGTTTACTTCTCTGGTTTTCAGTATTCCTGACCATTACAAGGTCTGAGACCAACTGCACTTTTACCCAAATGGAAGTTCCTGAGTTAAATCTCAGAAAATGTTTGGCTGTCTCTGATTCCTGCCACCCCAGGGAATCACAGACCCCCAGCTGCTAGGCATTCCTGGGGTCATTCTGGAATTGGGAGACAGACTGAGTAGATTTCAAACTGAAGCTGCCAAGCTGAATAGTTCTTCTTCCTTGAATATTGCTCCTTCTTTTGAGAAGGAGCAAAAAAGTTTCTTCCTATTATACAGAGGTTCTTAAAGCCATCATAGTTTTATGACTTTACTGTCTGATAGTTTCCCAGTTAAACCAGCCATCAAAAGGCCATTAAGTTATTAGAGATTAATTGCTCTAGCTATTAGGCTTTGGGGCCCTGAGGCAGTAGCTTTCTTGCTAGCAAAGGTATTTTCCCAGTTTCCCAGTTATTTAAATATTCCAAAGCATTCTAACACAAACCTGTAAAGAGAAATTCAGTAGCAAGAAGTAAAAGGTAAAACATGGGTAAAGATTAATTATACAAAGGTATCCTGGCCTGTGACAGCCCTGGGGATAGGGAACTTCCATGACATCCATTTTAGCTCTGCCCATTGCCTTCCCACTTCATCTCCATCTAGCTGGATGTGGTTAGATAGGAATGCCCTTTGCAAAGGCATGGATCCACTGGGAGGGACAAGCTCCCAGGGTTTTCTTCTATTGCCATGATGCTTCTATAGGAGGTGGCTGGAGAAGGCAAAAGCAGGTAGGTCCCAGGGCAAAGACACCAGCTGCTAAAAAGGGCTTGAAAAGAAGCTTTGCAGGACCCAGTGCTCTGCCAGGGAAATACTGTCTTGGCAGGGCTGTAATTTAAGCCACTGCTCTATCATCCAGCTATCCTGGCTGGGGTCAGGTCTCACAAGCTTGGGTGTGCAGCATGGGTGTGGAGAATTCCTGTGTCCCAGCTCCTTCCTTCTGGTATTACACCCTATGGAGACTTATAGGCAAACCCACTTAAAATAGAGAATTAAAGGAAGGCATTAAACAAGCTGTAGGCCATAGTTTCACTCACCAATAAACTCCTGGACTGGCTCACCAAATATGTTACTGGATTTCATTTAGGATCTTTGACTATGCTGCAGAAATGAGCATATCAGGTGAGTTAGGCCAGTAATTTATTCAGGCAGGGAGGGAAGAGAAATGGTAGAAAATAACAGATCAGAGATCAGATAGAGAGGAAAGGGGTGAAAAGTGATAAAGAGGGTTGATTTACAAGCTACAATTTACCATTATAGGATATAAATCTCCAAGTTTACTTGTGTGGTGATCCAGGTGGGGGAGAAGGCAACCAGAGTTGGGTTCCAGATGCAAGAGAGAGAACTTAGACCTGGCACTGCTTTTTGAGCTGTTAATTATCCCACCCCTTTGTTAATGGTAGGGGAGGAGTCCCAGCTGTTCACCATTTTAATTGCTTATTTCTCCCATCACTCTCCCATGAGGGCCCAATAATAAAGTCCTTGGGGAATATCTGGGGCTTCTCCTGGCTTCTGGAAGAAGTCTTCTTCTGAGTGGCAGAATCTTGGGAAGGATCTTCCAGCAGACTTCTTTGGGTTATTGATGCCCACATGGAATTCTTGCCAAGTCCCAAATCCATCTACTGATTCCCTATCTTACTAGCCTGCTTCAACTGTGTCTGAGAGAACATACACATGAAAAAATAAAAAACAACTAGGACTTAAAAAGTGTAATCTATATAGCATTTTAAGGTTTACATATACATTCTGAAGAAAAAGAACAGTCATAAAACAGAAAATAAATTTTCTTGAGAGTGTATATTATCTTCCTTTGATAAGTCCCAAGCATGTTAAGCATTCAGAAAACATTCCATAAATGTGGGGGTTATTAATCAGTTATTTATTTCTTAACCCTTAGCATGAAATGTGTTTGATATTTGTAGTATACTAAAGCTGTAAGTCTTTCAAAATCTGATCCTTAGATTAGATTTCTTTGAGATCAGTTTTGAATTGGTCAATTAGAAAATACAAAAAGTTCAATAATTGTTTATTTATGAGTTCTAATTAGAGATTAGATATCATTCTTATTCTCATTTTTTAATAAATTTGAGTTCAGAGGGCTAAAAGAAAAAAAAATAGATTACCACAGAATTATTAAGAAAGAATGAGCACATATATAAAATAATGATTAAGTGTGCTATGTGAAACAATAGAATACTCATTCTTTATCAATGTACTAAACGTTTTGCAAATAAAACTATTATAGAGCTATAAACTGAATGGTTCTCTTTTTGTTTTTCATGATTTATTGAATTTTTAGTAAAAATGTAAAGAATTTGGGGTACTTTTGTCCAAAAGGATAGAAAAAAATTGGGAAATAAATTATTTAATTGACAGGTAAATAGTACACAGTACAATAAAAAAAGTTCTTTCATTAATTGTAACAAATGTACCACACTAATGCAAAGGTTTTTATAATAGCAAGGTATGTGGGAATTCTGTATTTCATGCATGATTTTTCTGTAAACCCATGACTTCTCACTAAAAAAAAAAAATGAATCCTTCAAAAAGACTTTCATTATGCCCTTGCATGCAAGAATGCAATAAATGTTGACATCTGGTCATAAAAAAGAATTTTACTTTTACTTTTATGTAACTGAGAAGAAAACTAGTTTATTATGCAAAGTAAATTACCTAAAGTTATGTATATTAATGTTACCTTTTTCTGTTAGTATCCTCCAGAATGACCTCCTAACTCACTTTGGAATCTTATACATAAAAACTCTTTGGTAATTAATTTTTCCCTCTTTTGGTCAAAGTCTTTTTCCAAATGCATCACTGATTAAAGCTTGGTAATAATCCATTGGTGCCAGGGAAACTCATCCTTGGGAGTCATATCCCATATTGGGGGTAAGAGGTGGTAGTGAGTTTATTAGCAGGTTTTTGCTTAGAGAGAGGCCACACTTGAGTAACAAGTGGGTTTCAGGAGGTAAATTTTAGGCATTAATATAAGCAAAGTTTCATTTTTTTCAGAAATGAGATTCATTTGTAGAGGCCTAAAGATCGAGGACTTGGCATATAGACCTGTTTCTTTCCTTAGGCACAGCTTATGCATTCCAGATTCTTTGACCACTTTATTTGAGAAAGTAGCAGGGCTTACCAAGAATGGAAGTTTAGTATATTGTTAGTTGTTCTGTGCCCTCTATCTATTGATAAAACATACCTATAACAACATAAGTACATTCATATCCCATATAAGTATGTTTTAAGTGCATTTTCTCCATATATCAACCCATGACCAACACCCTGTTCTCTGGGTGTACTTTGTTATAGAACGTAAAATAACTTTCTTACATTTGTTTTCTTAACTACAATCCTTGGCCATCCCAGGATTCCCTGAGTTATATGGTCACACATTTTATCCTCTACTTTCTTTCTAACCTCATGGATGGGCCAAAATTCCCCTTTTAACAATGTTCACACTCCCACTTAATGCTATTAATTACACTCACACCACACAGAACCATTTCTTAAAGAGATTATTCTTTAAAAGTTTACTGGACTTGGAAGTCTTGTCAAATAGCAATTGGCCATAGATATGAGAATCTGTATCTAAACTCTCAATTTGATTCCATTTGTCAATTTATTTATCCTTATACCAGGACCATGCTGTTTTGACCACCATAGCTTTGTAATGATTTAAAAGTCATGGATTATGAGTCCTCTAACTTTGTTATTCTATCTCAAGATGTTTTTGATTATTCTGGGCCCCTTAAACTTTCAAATGAATTTGACAATTGACTTTTCCATTTCTTCAAAGTAGCCTGTTGGAATTTTGACTGGGATTGTGCTGAATATGTGAATCAATTTGCATAGAACTTACATCTCAAAGTTATTTAGTCTTCCCATCCATGATCATGGAATATTTTTCCATTTATTTATGTCTCTTTTTTTACATTTCTTTTTCAGTATTTTTAGTTTTCTGTGTACAAATCATTTACATCCTTGGTTAGGTTTATTCCTAGATAATTAATTCTTTTAATTACTTATCAATGGAATTTTTAATTAATATCTTCCTTGGCTTGCTGATTACTAGTGTACAGAAACACCACTCATTTTTTTGTAGTGAGATTGTATCCTGCCACTTTGCTGAACTTTACATCATTGTGTACCATGTTAGCTGTGTTTTCATACATGCCCTATACCATGTTGAAAAAATTTCCTTCTATTCCTACTTTTGAAATGTGTCTTATCAAGAAGTGGTGATACATTTTGTCAAATGCATTTTCTGTTTCAATCAAGGTGATCATGTGCTTTTTTCCTCTTCATTTTGTTAATGTGGTGTAGTCGGTATGTCCTGTCCGGTGGACAACGGGGCAGGAGAGGCCTAGGCTCCTGCGGGGGCTCGCAGGCGTGGAGGGCGCGCAGCGGAGAAACCACCACGGAGACGAGGTGAGCACGCAGGTCTAATTTATTAAGGGAAGTACATGTGTTTATATAGGGTTATGGGGGAGTGAGCAGGGGACTGATTGGCTGTGGCCAAAGGGGGATTGGATTGGCGGTGGTGAGCAGTTGGTGGGGGGAAGAGGCAGATTCTAGGTTGGTGAAGGGGCTGCACTGGTGGGAAAGGGGAACGGGGCTGGGAGTGATTGGTAGGGACTGGTTCCTTGCCTTTTATGGTGCGGCTTGTGCTGCGGCTTGACAGTGCGGGAGGGGGGATGTGAGCTAGGCAGCTTCTGCTGGCTATCAGCAAGCCGGTGTTGGTTGCCTGGGCAGGGCCGAGGGCAGTGCGCCCATTCCATGGCTGAGGGCAGTTCACCCGTTCCAGCCGCCCTACACCCAAGTGGTGGGCTGCGCATATCACCCACTGGGCGCGGCTATGCTTGCCAGCCAGACTTCAGCCTGCCTCACCCCATCTCCCCCTCTCTTTTTGTTTATGGCCAATGTGGCTGCAGCTATTAGTTTCTGCTGATTTTGGGTATCTCGGAGAGACAGCAGAATGCGGCGCACACCATAGAAGACGAGGAAAAGAAGAATACAAAGGAGTCCAATAGACCCATATGTGATGAGGGAAGACGGAGAGAATAAACTAGCCAATTTAAGCAGAAAGGTGCCTGAGGTGTTGTCGGCGCCAGTTGCGGTCGGGAAAAGGTCTCCCCTGGTGGAGGGGGTGAATATAAGGGCATTTTGATAGAGGTCAGGGACCGGATCTCCCGTGCTACTGGTAGTTGTATTAGACCCTGCGGTGTTAGGGAAAAAGGTGAATAGGAGAGCATCTGGAGGGGGGGTAAGTGAAACGTTGAATGTAACAGATCGGAGCGCTTCCTTCAGGTTGCACGGTAGCTGCAGAAAACAGTTAGTATGATAAATCTTGGGGTAGGTAGGGCTTTCGGGGGTGAGGAAAAGAAAGCCAGGAGGGTGACGGACTGCAGCCCACATGGGTCATGAAGTGGGCAGGGCGGTGGCTGCGGAGAGAAGGAGGATTAGTAGGGCTACAAGGTTGATGGGCTGGTCAGGCGGGAGGGGAGTTTGTGCTTGGACTTGGCGATAGAGATTGAGGAGCAGTTGTTCTTCTGTTGGAGGAATTGGGTCGTCCAGAACGAAGCGCGTCATCTGGTGGGTTCGGTGCCTCAGTCGTCGGCGTTCCCTGCTTGTCAGGTGCTGGGTCTGCGGGTGCAGGGCGGATGTTGCGTCCCGGGATCCAGATGGGTTGGGGGGCATTATCTGGGAAAACACAAGCAAACCCTCTCCCTTGGGTGAGGAGGGGGCAGGACCCCCTCCAAGTATTGCTTTCTGGGTCTTTCCAATAAACAAAGGGGGCTTGTGTGGGCTGGTAGGAGGGCCCCCAGTGCCTATGGAGGGCGGATAGTCCCTCTTTGTCAAAGGTGAGTATATTGAGGAATATTAAAGATGCAGTGACTAGGTCACTTGGTTGCGCTTGGGGAAGCATTTCTTTCTCTTTTTGAATTTGTATTTTGAGCCGGCGGTGAACACTCTCAGCTATAGCCTGTCCTTGCGGGTTATAGGGGATCCCAAAGTGATGAGTAATATTGTAAAGTCGTAGGAAGGCGGTAAAGGAGGTGCTGCGATAGGCTGGCTCGTTGTCAGTTTTTAGGTCCCATGGAACTCCCATGAAGAGAATAGCCTGGCGTAATGCCTTGATACAATGCTTGGCGGTCTCTCCCACAAGGGGTACCGCGTAACATATGCCAGAGAAGGTGTCAATGGCTACATGCATATATTTGAGGGGCCCGAAGGATGGGACATGTGTGACATCCAATTGCCATCTCGAATTGGGCTTGAGCCCGCGGGGATTAACCCCCTGTGGCTGTAGCGGCCCAAGGGGCAGAAAGGGGGCGCAGGTTTTACAGCTGCGCACCACATGTTTGCAGCTTTCAATGGGCAGGTCCAATAGGTGACGAAGTGAGATTGCCGAGAAGTGAAACCTGGCATGCAGCGTTTTGGCCTGGTTGACTGTATCTCCAGTGGGCTGGGCAGTAGATATGGAAACTGCCCGATCGGCTGTCTCGTTCCCCGAAGTGAGGGGGCCGGGCAGGCCGGAGTGACTCCTGATATGTGCAATGTACCAGGGAGCCTGGCGGTGTTCAAGGAGACGTTGCAGGCTGGCAAGGGCTTCGTCGATGGGCGTAGAGCCCGGGAAGAAGGTGGAGAGTGCTAGGACCCGACAGACTTGGAGGGTATATAGACTGTCAGTGAAGATGCTGACTGGCTGAGCCTGGAAGGTATGCAGGGCAAGGCATACAGCCAATAATTCTCCCACCTGCACAGAATGCGGGTTGATGTGGGTGAAAACCTTGGGCTCTAACACGGCAGGTTGGTAAACAACCATGGCGAATTTGGTGGTGGAAGCGTCTGTGAACACAGTGGTGACAAACGGGATAGGATTGGAAGTAGGGAAGGGGTGGAAGGGGCTCTGAAAGGGGAGTTTGGTGATTCCTTGAAGTAACTTATGGCTGGGGTAGTGATTGTCAAAGTTACCCGAGAACCCTTCTAGTAGGACCTGCATGTCTTCATTGTCTCGTATGAGGAGGTTGGTTTGCTTGGCGTCTAGCGGCCAGATGATGGTGGCAGGTTTGACCTCAAAGGTATGGATAGCTAGGGTGATTAAGTCCGAGGCTAAGCTGATCCATAACCTGACAGCAGGGCAGATCTTACGCAGCCTGCTTTTGGCTGGATGGAGCCAGAACAGCGGGCCAGTCTGCCAGAGGACTCCAGTGGGTGTACCTCGAGTGGGCAGGATCAAAGCCAGCAAAGGCAGGCTGGGGTCGAACCTGTGCAGGCAGCACTTGTCTAATGCCTTGTTAACGGCCTGAATTGTGGCCGTGGCCTCTGGGGTGAGCCTGATACGCTGTGTTAGGGCAGAGGCTGGGCCCGAGTCTGACTGCAAAAGGGCAAAGAGTGGCTGGAGCTGGGCCATGGTGATAGGCAGAGCGGAGTGAACCCAATTAATATTACCACAGAGTTGTTGCAGTTCAGTGAGGGAGGGGCGCTCTGGGACAGCGAGCTGCGGCACTGCTGGTGTGACGTACCTGTCAATTTGGAAGCCCAGAAATGTGAATGGCAGTTCAACCCGGACCTTTTCGGGCTGGATGGTAAGACCTATGTCAGCAAGGTTAGTTCGCAGCATGCCAAGAACTATTTGGAGCTTCTCTGCCTCCTCGCATGAATAATGCACGCCCAAGGCCGTAGTGGCGTGAGGGCACAATCAACATAGCGCTGACAAATGGCAGGGCTGTTGCGCATGCCTTGAGGGAGTACCCTCCACTGGTATCTATCAGAGGCACCTGAGTGGTTAGGGAGGGGTACCGTGAAGGCGAAGCGCTGGCAGTCCTGCGGATGGAGTGGGATAGAGAAAAAGCAGTCCTTAATGTCAATGGTGGCCACGTGGAAATGGCACGGAACGGCTACGGGGTGTGGGAGGCCAGGTTGGGGCGACCCCATAGGCAAGATATGCTTGTTAATTTCACGGAGGTCGTGGAGGAGCCGGTACTTGCCAGTGGATTTTTTCTGAATAACAAAAACTGGCGAGTTGTACAGACTTGTGGAAGGTTCAATGTGACCAGTCTTGAGTTGCTCACTTACGAGCGCTCTGAGTGATGTGGGCTATGGGTGGAAGGCTCTGTGTCTCTTCAGAGATAACTAAGTTGTTTGACTTGTGGGTGTGGAACGGTAAGAGGCTGCAGTCCTGCCCTTAGGGACAGTGACAGCGGCTCCAGTCCCAGGAAATGTTTAACAATGCAAGGGCTATAAACTTTAAGTATTTAGGGGAAATGCAAAAACCACGGCTTATCTAGAATGTCTGGAGTCCATGCTAAAAGCTTACCTAAGATGTGGAAGAGATATATGCTAATTGAAGCCTATTGAGAACTGAAACAAAGGGACCATTTGGCCTTTCCTCTCTGTATAAAAGACGTTTGAAAATCTTGTTCGGGGCTTGGGATTCAAACTGAAAGCTCCCGAGTCCCGCCGGCCGTCAATAAACCATTTTTCCTTCTCAAAATCATTCCTGAGTCCTGGCCTCTCTATACTCAAATAATTGAACTTCTCTTAAATTCCACAACATGAGGGCAGCAAGTTTATTGGAAGGTAAAGGCCACTGCTCCACCCAGATAGGCTCCTCAGTATCCCATTGCAGAGGAGTGGGTGCAGGAGGTGTTAAATGAGCAGTGGCGCAAGTTATTGGGGGGGCTGCGTGGTGATGACAGCTCCGCAAGCCTCTAGGACATCTCGGCCCCACAGTATTTGGTCAATGGTGGTCAGGAATAGCGGTTTAAAGGTACCGCGGCGTCCCTCGGAATCTTCCCATTCTATAGGGAGAGAGGCTCGGAGAGAGGGGGACGTGCCAGTGGCCCCGACCACTGAAGGCCCGTCTTGGACTGCCAATTGGGTGGCATAGTGGGCAGGGAAACAGGATACCTCAGCCCCGGAATCGAGCGTGCCTTGGTACCAGGGGTTGGTAATTTTAAAGCTTCGGAGGGGCTTCTCGAGGGAGACGGGCACAGTCCACATTATGGTTTGGGGCCGGGCATCAGCTGGGGGCGTGCCTCTTGGGCGCGGGGCTGAGGCCTGCCCCTGGTGGAGTTTAAAGGCTGCGGCGCGCTGTTAGAGCGGCAGTCTCGGGCCCAATGATAACCCTTACCACAATGGGGGGCAGGGTGTGGGAGGCCCCCGGCGGGGTGGCCGCTGAGGTGGAAGTGGTGGGGGGGGGAGTGGCCGCGGGAGCAGGCAGCCTGGGCGCCTCAGGGCACTCTCTGGCAAAGTGCCCAGTATTGCTGCATTTAAAGCAGCCTGCATTCAGCGCCATGGCGGCCAAAAAGGCCTGTGTGAGCGCGGCAGTATGCATATCTAGGCCACTGCAGGCTAGAACCCAGTCATGAATTGCCTTCTCTCTGACGGGAACAATGGCCTGCTTACAGATGGGGTTGGCGCCTTGCAAGATGAGCTCTCGGGCAAGGGCTGTCTGGGCTTGAGGGTCTGCAACTTTGCGCTCACAGGCTTGGAGGATGTGGGAGACGAAGGCAGAGAAGTCCTCGTCCTTGCCTTGTGTGAGCTTGGTGAAATTGTCAGCTTTAATAGCGGAACATGAGCGAAATGCTCGGAGGGCAATATCGCGCAGCTGAAGCCAGAAGCCGGCCGGGGCGCGCTGGTAGACTACATGGTTGCCGAATTGGCCAGAGCCGGTGAAGGCGTCTGCCGGGATCTGTACACCGGTTGCGGCGTTGTTTGCAATTTGTTTTTCTGCCTCAGCATGAAAGTGGGCTCTCCAATCTATAAACTGGCCAGGGGTGAGGATACCCCGAGCCAAGGAGGTCCAGTCATAAGGAATGCAGAGGTTTGTGGAAATCTCTTCCAACATCTGCATGGCATATGGGCTCCCCAACCCATCTTCCTTGACTGCCTTTCTAAGGCATCTAATATCCTCTGGGTCATGGGGATACCAGGGGAGTGGGTGCTGCAGGGAGGGAGTGACATTCATGGGGAAGCAGGAGACAGGAGGGGGTAGGGTGCTCGGGGGAGCGCCACCGGCCGGCGGGGGTGCCTGTGCTGGGGCGGGAGTGAAAGGGCTGGTGCTCATGGTAGCGGGGCGCTGAGGGAGGGCCGTCATTGGCGCCCAGGGTTTGGGCAGAGGACCAGTCTAGGGGTCTGCGGGGGGGGGGGCGCCCAAGCGGATGCGGGCGCAGGGCCAGCCGGGGCACAAAATGGCCGCTCAGACTCACAAGATGACTGACCAGGCGCGCACGCACGGAAGGCGTCACAAAATGACTGCTTGGGCTCATAAAATGGCCGACCTGATGCATGCGCGTTGGTAGCATCAGAGGGCCAGCCTACTCTTCCGCCCTCGACAGGGAGGGGCGGGTAGAGGGAGGTCACCACCCTATGGGGCGGGTCTGGTTCCTCCTCAAACGACTTCCTCCTTTCTGGTGGGGAAGAAGGAGGAAGTTCGCCATCTTGGCGGGGCTTAAGGTTGGTTTGCTTGGGCGGGTCTAGGTCGAGTGCGTTGTTAAGCTGCTCGACAAGAGACTCCGCATCGGATTCCTGGTCCGAGTCGGAGCCAGACCTGGGGCAAGAGGGAGATGCCTTTCCCTCCTTATCGTGCAACTGAGAAGACAGAACCTGAGACGTGGCGGGGCGAGAGCCCTGGAGGCAGGAGCGGATGGTAATCAGTGTAGGCACAAGGCCGGAGGGGAAACGCTTCCCTTCGTGCTCCATGGCATTGGTGACCCGGTCGATAAGCGTTCATAAGTACCAGGGTCCCAAAGGTGGCAAGTCGTGAGCCAAGGGTTAAAAGGAAGGAGAAGGTCCCAATAAACTTGCAGTCGGCGAACTGAAACTTTGCACTTGTGGGTGTCTAAGAGTCCGGCAAGGGCACGGACTTGGGGTGCTTGGTGAGATGACAGCCTACTGCCCATTTTAGGCCTAGGGAGCCAGAAGGGTTGGGGCCCTACCTAGCGAGCACGGCGATCGGGTAGCGGCGGCTACCGGGGGTCTCGGACAGGGCGGCGAGCAGGAGGCACCCTACTCAGCGGTAAAGGAAAATGGCGACGACAAAGGCAATGAGAAGGGAGGTAAGGAGGCAGAGAAAGACGGCGGTTGGAGCGGTCGAGCGCGAAAGTGAGGGGCAGTAGTGGTGTAATATGGCGAGGACGGCAAGGAGGATGATCGGGAGAAGGAGAAAGACAGGGAAAAGGGAAAGAAGAGCAGGGTTCATGGGCAGGGAGGGGCCGGGAAGTTATGGAGTGAGGCGGAGTAGGGCCTTACCCATTCATGGCGGGCAGTGCCCCACGTGGGGCACCAGTTGCAGTCGGTACGTCCTGTCCGGTGGACGACGGGGCAGGAGAGGCCTAGGCTCCTGCGGGGGCTTGCAGGCGTGGAGGGCGCGCGGCGGAGAAACCACCACAGAGACGAGGTGAGCATGCAGGTCTAATTTATTAAGGGAAGTACATGTGTTTATATAGGGTTATGGGGGAGTGAGCAGGGGACTGATTGGCTGTGGCCAAAGGGGGATTGGATTGGCGATGGCGAGCAGTTGGTGGGGGGAAGAGGCAGATTCTAGGTTGGTGAAGGGGCGGCACCGGCGGGAAAGGGGAACGGGGCTGGGAGTGATTGGTAGGGACTAGTTCCTTGCCTTTTATGGTGCGACTTGTGCTGCGGCTTGACAGTGCGGGAGGGGGGATGTGAGCGTAGGCAGCTTCTGCTGGCTATCAGCAAGCCGGTGTCGGTTGCCTGGGTGGGGCCGAGGGCAGTGCGCCCGTTCCATGGCTGAGGGCAGTTCACCCATTCCAGCCGCCCTACACCTGAGTGGTGGGCTGTGCATATCCCCCACTGGGCGCGGCTATGCTTGCCAGCCAGACTTCAGCCTGCCTCACCCCAATGTGGTTATTACATTGATTTTCTTGTGTTGAACCACACTTCATACCTGGGATAAAACCCACTTGATCATGGTATATAATTCTCTTAATATTCTTTTAGTATTAATTTGCAAGTATTTGTTGAGGATTTTTTGCATCTAAATTCATAAGTGAAATTTGTCTGTAATTTTCTTTCTTGTAGTATCTTTATCTTGCTTTGCTATGAGAGTCATTTTGGCCTCCAAGAATGAGCTAGGTAGTTTTCCCTCTTCTTAAATTTTTTTTAGCGTTTGAGCAGGATTGGTATTAATTCTTCCTAGAATAATTGGTAGAATTATCCTGTGAAGACAAATTGTCCTGGGCTTTCTTTGTTGGGAAGTTTTTTACTGACTGATTTAATGTCTTCACTTGTAATTGGCTTGTTGAAGTCTTCTATTTCTTCTAGAGTCAGCGTGGTTTGTTTGTGTGGACCTTGGAATTTGCCCATTTCCTCTAGGTTTCCTAATTTACTGGCATATTGTTGTTCTTTTTATTCTAGTATGATCCTTTTTATTTCTGTGGGGTCAGTAGCAATGTGCCCCACTCTGCTTTTATTTATTTCATTTTCTTTCTTTTTATTGCCAGTCTAGCTATCTTTTAGTAAATTTTATTGATCTAAAAAAAACAACTTCTGCTTTTGTTCATTATCTTTTTTTTTCTATTTCATTTTTTTCTGCTCTAATCTTTGTTATTTCTTTCATTATTCTTGATTTGGTATTAGTTTGCTGGGTTTTTGTTTGTTTTAGTTCTGTCAACTTTGCTGTTAATTGTTCGAATTGAGCTCTTTCTCCTTTTTTTATAAGTGTTTAGGGCTATAAATTTCCCTTTCAGCACTGCCTTCACTTCATCCTATGTATATTGTGTTCCCATTTTCATTTGCCTAAAAATATTTACTGATTTATCTTGCAATTTCTTCTTTGATCAACTGATTGTCTAAGGGTGTGTTGTCAAGAAACATCAAGCATCAACTCATCCTAACAGTAGTCAGTAAGCATACAGAGCTATCTAAAGTACCTATTTGGGGGCCCCAGGAGAACAGAAGAGCATTCTGCAACATCCTTGAAAGAATGTATGGACACTGCCCATCTGCAGTGAAGATTCATGAGTAAAGTACTCCACATTGCAGAGGCAAGTGCCCATCTTCCACTGGCAGCACAAGCTGCCTCAGGAACTATTCTGTGGCTGGAGTTGAAAGTTCCATTTCCCAAAATTGGGGGAGGAAGAGAAGGTCAGGAACTGACAGGCTCTGATAAGTAAATTTGGCTAGCTATAGTATATTCCTATGAACATCTAAAATTTGAATCTGTCCAAGTCAGAAGGAGGCCTGTAGCTGCCATTTTAACTCCCTCTCCACCAGCATGAGAGAAACAGGCTTGATTCAAAATCACAGTAATGGTAGGGACTGGCTTCTTTCCTCCCAGATCAGATTGCAGCTCTAGCCTAAGATCCAGCTTCACCTGGCAGGGAAGAAACTGGGGAAATCTGCACCAAACATCCTGGCAACTGCAGACATTTTTGGCCAGCACAGACTGAATAGTCAGTCACCTGAGGTTCCATTCCCAAATCCTGAAAGGGTAGTAGGGGAGTTGTGTCTCCTCAATTTCTCTGGGCAACTGTAGGTGCATTCAGCCTGAACAGACTAATTTGTTGAGCACCTTTTATTCCATTCCCACCCACCCCTCCCTAGAATAGTATGGGGCTGGCATTTCTCCAGACTGTCTTGCCAACTGCAAGGGCTTTCAGCCCATCTCAACTGGAGACTCAGAAACCTGTAGCTCTGTCCCTGTCAACCAATAGAACAGGAGTTTTGGCAGTTTATTATTACTTATGAATTCCAAAAAGAGTTATTTGATTATGTTTATAACCTGATATGTTCCTCTGGGTGTGAGAACCCTTTGATTGTATTAGATTCAGTTGAGATGTCTGAATAAGCTGTGTTAAGATTAGGGCTTTGAGTCAAACATGTCATTAGAGTGCAACTCACTGTCAACTCCCAGCCCCTTTAGTGCATTAATAAAACATTCTCTCACATGGAAGTAAACACACAGAGATGGAAATACACAGAAAATGACACAGCAGAGAAAATAACTTAGTTTTGATCCTGGAGCCCTGGGAAGAGAGATAATCATGATAGTTTACATCTGACCTTGTAAAGATAACAAAATAACTGAGCCCAGAAAGAAGCCCCAGGGAGCGAGACAAGCCCTATATTCACCTACAGTTGAGATCAGAAGTACGTGGAGCCTTAAGAGGATGGCTGAACCCTCACAGATATTGGCAGCCATCTTGCATCAATATGTGGCAACAGACTTTGGGTGAGAAAGTATCTCTTATGGTACCTTGAGTTGACTCTTTAGGGCCTTGTAACTGTAAGTTTCTACCCCAATTAAATATCTTTTATAAAAATAAACAGATTTCTGGTACTTTGTACCACACCCCTTTTGGTTGACCAATACAGGAGTCAAGCTGTGCCCTCACGCCTCTTTGGGCAACTGCAGTGCTTTCATACTGTGAAGACTGAATACTTGGATATATGTAGCTTAATCTACATCCTCCAATAAGATAGAAGAGAACTGTTGTTTCCTCAGCCTATCTGGGCAGCTGTAGGTACTTTTGGCATGCATGAACTGGACTCCTGGATGCCTATGGCTTCATCCCTAACCCTGATAGGGCAAGAGAGAGGCAATTTCTCCCCAGCTTCCCTGGGAAACTCTGGTGCTTTTAGCCCACACAGACTGAATAGTCAATACCTGTGGCTCTATCCCTGCTACCCAATAGAATAGGAGGGGAGCTGTGGTTCTTTAGTCTCTCTGGGCAATGTCAGGCACTTTCAGCCTGTACTGACTGGACTGTTGGGTGGCATGTGGCTCCACCCCCAACCCCCAAAAAGAGAGGAAGATACTGATATTTCCTTAACCTGTCTGGGTAACTGCAGTTTCTTTCAGTGTGGTTTGTTGGGTACTAGTGGTTCCATATTTACCCCTTAAAGGACAGAAAGGAAAGTATTCTCTCATGCTCTCAGAGCAACTGCAGGTGATTTCAGCTCACAAGGATTAGATTTTAGAGCACTCTGAAGGGTCCATTCCCACTCCTGGCAGGGGAGATGAGTAGCAAGTACCACGTCATATACCTGAGCAAATGCAGTCCATTTTGGCCCACACAGCTTAGTTTGGGGCCCACATGTGTAGCTCCATCCCCACACCAGATAGGAGAGGAAGGAGCATGAAGTTTCATTAGTTTTTCTAGATAAAAGAGATCATAAGAGGATGCTATGAATAACTGTAAACCAACAAAATAGACAATGTAGATGTAATGAAAAAATTCTGAGGAACCTATGACAAACCTACAATGACCCTTGAAGAAATAGATCTCAACAAACCAATCACAAATAAAGAGATTGAAACAGTCTCTGCACAACTCCATGAAATGAAAAGTCCAGGATTAGATGGCTTCACAGTTGAGTTACAAGCATTCAAAAAGTATTCAATACCAATGATACTCAAAATCTTTAAAAAAATTGAACAAGGAGTACTACCAAATTCATTCTATGAAGCCAATATCTTCCTAATTCTACAGCCAGACACAGATATTCTGAAAAAAGGAAGTTACAGACCCATTTCCCTAATGAATATGGGTGTAAAAATCCTCAACAAAATACTTGATAATTGCATCCAAATACACATTAATGAATTATTCATCATGATCAAATGGGTTGTATGCCAGGCATGCAAGGATGGTTTAGCAGAAGAAAATGAATCTCCATAATACAACACATTAATAAATCAAAGAAAAATCACATGATCCTATTGATTGACATAGAAAAGACACTTGACAAAATACAGCATCCTTTCTTAATAAAATTACAACAAAAGATAAGAACTGAAGGAAAATTTCTCAGCATGATAACGGTCATACATTATAAACTCTGAGCTAACTTTGTGCTTAATGAAAGACTGAAAGTTTTCCCATTAAGACTGGGAACAAGATAAGTAGGTCCACTGTCACCACTGTTGCTCAATATAGTGGTAGAGGTTCTTGATAGAACAATCAGGCAAGAAAAAGAAATAAAAGGCATCCAAATTGAAAAGTAAAACTTGCTATTTGCAAAGTAATAGAAGTAAAACTTGCTATTTGCAAATGATATGGTCCTGTACTAGAAAATCACAAAAAACCTACAACAAAGCTGCTAGAGCTAATAAACAATTTCAGCAGAGTTATAGGACATAAGATTAAAACACAAAAATCAGTAGTGTCTCTGTACACCAGTAATGAGTAATCTGAGGGGGAAGTAAGGAAAAAATCCATTTATATTTAAAAGTATTAAATACTAAGTATTTAAAAGAATTAAATATTTACGAATAAACTTGACCAAGGATGTAAGCACTTTATTCAGAAAATTTCAATGCATTACTAAAAGAAATTAAAAAGACTTCAGTAAATGGAAGAATGTTCCATGCTCATGGACTAGAAGATTAATGTAAATAATATTTATTAATGAATTCCAAAAAGAAATACTGGATTACATTTGTAAACTGATCTTTTCCTCTGGGCATATTAGATTATATTAGAATCATAGGTTTACTTGATTAAGTAATTATGTAAACTTCTTGTGCCAGTAGGGTGTTGAGTCCCCACCCTTTGGTGGGGGACTCACAGATAAAAGGCATGGCAAAAAATAGAGTTAGGGATTTTTGATATTGGAGTTTGATGCTGAAGCCTTAAGCTGGAACCCTGGGAAGTAAGCTCACAGAGGAAACAGAAGCAAGCCCCAGGAAGAGAGGAACCCTGAACCAATAGAGAAGCAAGACACTGGAAGAGAGGAACCCAGGAAGCCTGAACCCTCACAGACATCAGCAGCCATCTTGCTCCAGCATGTGAAAATAGACTTTGGTAAGGGAAGTAACTTATGCTTTTGGTGTGGTATCTGTAAGCTCCTACCCCAAAGAAATACCTTTTATAAAGAGAAATCAATTTCTGGTATTTTGCCTCAGCACCCTTTGATTGACTAATTCTCTACCCAAATTGATATACAGATTCAATACAATCCCGATAAATTTCACCAGCATTTTTAAAGAAATGGAAAATACAGTTATCAAATTTACTTGGAAGGTTAAAGGGCCCCAATAGCCAGGGACATCTTAAAAAGGAAGATGAAACTAGGACTCCCAGTTCCATATTTTAAATCATATTATGTAACTACAGTGGTAAAAGACAACATGGGACTGGCATAGAAATAGACACATTGACAAATAAAATTGAGTTGATGATTCAAAAACAGACCCTCACATCTATGGTCAAGTGATTTTGGATAAGGCTGTCAATCCACCCAACTGGGGCAGAGCAGTCAATTCAACAAATGACACTGGGAGAACTGCATATCCATAGCCAAAAGAAAGAAAGAGTACTCCTATCTCACACCTCATTTAAAAATTAACTCAAAATGGATCAAAGACCTAACAATAAAATTTTCTTCTACATTTCTAGAAGAAAATGTTGGGAAACATCTTTAAGACCTGGTGATAGGTAGTAGAATTTAAAATTTACACCAAAAACTAGAGCAGCAAAAGAAAACATTGATAAATGGGAACTCTTCAAATTTAAACACTTTAGTGATTCAAAGGACTTCGGTATGAAAGTGAAAAGGCAGTCCACTAAATGGGAGAGAATATTTGAAAATAACATATCCAGTAAGAGGTTGATTTCCATTCTATTTAAAGAGATCATACAACTCAACAATAAAAAAGCAAGTAATTCAATTAAAAAATGGGGAAAAGAGTTAGTCATTCCTCCAAAGAGAGACTACAAAAGGTCAAAAGGCACTTAAAAATAACCAATTTCACTAGCTATTAGGGAAATGCAAATCAAAATAACAATGAGATATCATCTTGCACCACATAGAAAGGCAATTCTTTAAAAGCAGTACACTTCAGTGCTGGTGAGGATGTGGAGAAATAGGAAGACTCCTTCACTGTTGGTAGGAATGTAAAATGATCCAGCCTCTGTGCAAGACAGTTTTGTGGTTCCTCAGAAAGCAAAATATAGAACAGCCAAATAATCCAGCAATTCCTTTACTAGGAATGCATCCAGAATATCTTAAAACTCTGACACAAACAGACATTTTCATGCCAATGATCATAGCGGTGTTATTCACAACTGCAAAAAGATGGAAACCTCCCAAGTGTCCATCAATCAATAAATGGATAAACAAAATGTGGCAAATACACGCAATAGAATACTATGCTTCTGTAAGAAGAAATGAAAATGGGACACATACGATAACATGGATTAATCTTGAAAACATTATGTTAAGCACAATAAGCTGGACACAAAAGGACAAATATTGCATAGTCTCACTAATATGAACTAAATACAAAGAATAAATGCATGGAGTTAAAACCTAGAGCATAAGTTATTAGGAGATAAGAGGAGGTTTGAGAAGGTGTACTGATGCTTATTTCATTAAGGACCTTCATCAGAGCCCCTGGTTTGCATCATGCCCTACAGAATTGGGACCTGTTCATCCTCATGGTAAAGTGAGACGATTTTATAAAATATCATACTATTTACAGATATCGCCTGTCCATTCCATTTCCCTAGAAAACCCTGACTAACGCAGCTTGGTACTGGGAGTGGTTCTTGAGAAACAGAGCCTTAAACATTGGATTTCTGAATTATCTTTTTGCAATTGGCTCTCTACTCTGATTAGATTCAAGGGCACTAATGACTCTTTCCAATAATCAAGAGGACTCTGACAACTCATAATGTGAGTTGGCAATAGAGATATGCAAAATATCCTCTCTGTATAAGACTACTTCAATTCTTATGAGAGTAAAGGATATAGTTTGAAGTATTTTTAACAACTTAAATTGAATTTTGTGGAGTTAAAAGTTGCAATGATGTTGGCTGGATGTTCACAAGTATTCTTGGTACAGTTACAAAAGAAATGTATGAACTGAAGGCTTCAAATTTGCACCTTAAGTTCCACATGAATGAAGTGAAAGTTTCTATATATGTTCTGAAAGAATATCTTATGAGATGTGGAGGCATTTTTGGGACTTGGAGTTGTCCTGGGTGGTGCTGCAGGGTCAATTACTAGGTATTGTAGGTCCTCCCATGGCCCACTGGATGGAACTTGGGAGAGTGTGGGCTATGATGTGGACCATTGACCATGAGGTGTAGCGATGCTCAGAGATGTATTCACCAAATCCAATGAATGTGTCATGATGATGGAGGAGAATGTTGCTATGGGGGGAGTGGTGGGGTGAGGGGGGTGGGGGTATATGAGGGCCTCATATTTTTTAATGTAATATTTAAAAAATGAATTAAAAAATAAAAAATAAAAAAGTTTAGACTGCAGAAAATGTGCACCAAAGTATGAGGGATTCCCATATACCCCACTTCCTCCACCTCACGCATCTTCCTCTCTAAATAATGTCTTACAAATGTGTGGTAGATTTGTTACAGTTGAAAAAAATGCTGAAGCATTGATACTAAAAAAAAAAAAAAAAAAAGAATATCTTGTTTTGTGCAGCCACAAAACTGAAAAGCAGTTTTGAGATCTCTGAAAAGCAGAATCAGTGCCATTGTATGAGTTGCAGAAAAGAAACTAAAATCTCAACCTTGCAGAGTGTCTGCTGTTAAAGTCTGGGCAGTGATTGGAAAGGAGTGGAACCCTGAGGATTGGGGTAGAGATATATGAGTTGATGGTGATATTGGTGGGTTCAGTGAAACCCTAAATTCTGCAGGGATTTTGCCAGATAAACCAGTAATGATCACTTTTGTGGAAATCACCCAATGTCGAACTTCCATCACCCAACCTCCAGGTTGCCCCTGGAAGTCCAGACCTCCTCCCTGACCTGAGATGGGTATCACCCAACTTCAACCCTGTGCTACCTGAACTCCAGAATGCCTCAAGGAGCCTGGACCTCCAACCTGCCCTGAGACAGGTACCACTCAACCTCAAGCCTGCACTTCCAATTTCCAACCTGTTCCAAAGAAACCATCACCTAACCTCCACTCTGACCTGAAGAATCTGCCATCCAAACCCTGCTTTAAGCAATTCATCCTGTCTCACCAGAGAAGTTACAAATGAATGCCCTGAGATAAGTGGCTTGCAAGACATTTCTAAATTCTCCTTACCTACCCCACTTTCCCCTTTTTTCCAAACCTATTGAGACTAAAATCACAACAAACCCCCAAAGGTGAAATACAAAGTATGACCCATGATGAAGTATGCTATACTCTGAAAGAACTCCATGAGTTTTCCAATTTATATAGACAGAAATAAGGGACTATGTGTGAGAATGAATATTAAGAGTTTGGGAAAATGATGGAAAAAATATACAGTTAGATCAGGCTTAATTTATTAATATGGGCCCACTAAGCAGAGATTCTGGATTCAGTGCTGTAGCTAGAGGTTTTAGAAAGAACTGTAACAGTCTTTTTCAGGTGGCTGGCTGAAACATGGACCAAAGGATGACTTAGAATGTCTGAGGTAGAGATGCCTAATTTATCTAGTATATTGTGGATGAAGGGATTCAAAATCTTAGAGAAATTGGAATGCTAGAATGGATTCATCACTTAAGACCTATCTACCCACCCCAGGCATGTTCAGAGACTACACCTTTAACCCCAAGCGCACGAGAAATAAATTTTGAGATTACTTAATCTTTCCTAAAGAATTCCATGATTGCTTTTCTCTGTAGACCAGATATTATATGGGAACTTCTGTCATGGAACTAGAATCCTTAAACACTTGGAGAATGATAAGATCCCAGGCTGACAGAAGCTAAATAGCAGCACTTAATCACCAAAGACAAGATGGGCAAGGCTACCACAATGAAAGGCATACTCAAAGCAGCAATCTAAAGAGTCTGAGTCTCATAGAGCTATGATGTTGGCTAACAGATCGTGGTGTACTTAAAAGTGAAATAGATGGGTAATCTACTAAATTCCTACTTGATCTGAATAAGCAGAAGTTCTAGGTTAAGTGAACAAAACCCTAACTTGAATTATAGACACAGAAATTCACAATGCCTTAACTGATTCCCAGACTTGAGAAAATTTACTGACCCAAAGCCCCTTGCATGGGTAAGGATCCCTGTACACTGCCAAAAATTTATATTCTTAATCATCCTCCCAGCTTTCCCCAAAAAAACCTATGGACTCTCACCAGGGTAACTGTACATTGGGGAAAGGAAGTGATAAGATATTTTGGTGATCTTTTTGGTGATCCCAGCTCCTATCAACCTGGGATCTGATCATCCTCTTAGTGTTTAATTTTTGGTGATCAGAAGTCACATGAATTCCAGGAGATCCAAAATGTCACAGTGGTCCTCCAATCAGAGTATGGGCATACGGTTGCCAGGTGATGGAGTTTTACATCAGGTCTACCATACAGTGGGTCCACTGAATCTCTGTACCCATTCTGTGGGTTATTTTCCCTGTTCCAGAATGTGTGATTGAAATAGTCATACTCAGTAACTGGCAGAATCTCCACATTGGATCCCTGGCTTGAAGAGTGAGGGCTATTTTAGTTGGAAAGGCCACATGGAAGCCACTAGAACTGCCCCTACCTAGCAAAATAGTAAAACAAAAGCAACACCAGATTCCTGGAGGGATTGCAGAGATCAGTGACACTATCAAATATATGAAGTATGCAGGAGTAGTAATTTCAGTCACATCCCCATTCAAATCTCCTACATGGCCTGTGCAGAAAACAGATGGATCTTGGATAATGACAGTGAATTATCATAAATTTAACCAGATGGTGACTCCATTTGCAGCTGCTGTTCCAGATGCAGTATCATTGCTAGAGCAAATCAACACATCCCCTGGAAACTTGAATGCAGCTATTGACCTGGCAAATGCTTTTTTCTCTATTGTCATTAGTAAGAACCATCAAAAACAGTTTGCTTTCAGCTTGTAAGGTCAGCAATGTACATTTATTGTCCTGCCTTAGGGATATATCAACTCTTCAGTCCTATATCATAATATTGTCTGCAGGGAACTTGTTCATCTCCCCCTCCCACAAGACATTACACTTGTCCATTATATTGATAATATCATGTTGATTGACCTATGAGTAAGAAATAACAATTACTCTAGAATTGTTGGTAAGGCATCTGCATAAGAGAGGATGGGAGATCAATCCGACAAAAAATACATGGGTCTTCCATCTCGGTGAAATTTCTAAGTGTAAAGTGGTGTGGAGCATGTTGAAATATCCTTCTAAAGTGAAAAATATGTTGTTGCATCTGGCCCTTCCTTCAACCAAAAAAGAGGCACAACATTTATTTGGTCTCTTCAGAATTTGGAGAAAACACATTTATCATTTGGATTTGCTATCCAGCATATTTACTGAATGACCAGAAAATCTGCTAGTTTTGAATGGGGACTGGAACAAGAGGAGGCTCTGGACAGTTCCAGGCTGCTGTGGAAGCTGAAATTTCACTTGGTCTACATGATCAAGCAAATCCAATGGTGCTGGAAATGCCAGTGGCAAATAGAGATACCATATGGAAACTTTGAAAGGCTCCTGTAGAGAATCACAATGCAGACCCTGAGGATTTTGGAATAAAACCCTGCCATCCTCTTCAGATAAGTACTCTCATTTTGAGAAACAGTTTGTGGTCTGTTACTGGGCCATAGTAGAGACCGAACATTTAACTATGGTCCACCAAGTTACCATGAGATCTGAGTTGCTGAACATGAGCTAGATATTGTCTGACCCACCAAACCATTAAGTTGGGTTGCACAGCTTCACTCCATCATAAAGTGGAAGTGGAATATATGAGATAGGGCTCAAGCAGGCTCTGAAGACACAAGTAAGTTGCATGAAGAAGTGGTCCAAATGCCCATGATCCCTACTTCTGCCACACATTAACTTCCCTTTCCCAGTTCCCAGATATGGCCTTTTGGGGATTTCCTTATTGTCAGTTGACTGAAAAAGAAAAAATTCAGGTGAAGATGTTTCTGCATGATACGCAGGAGGCACCTGAAAGTGGGGAGCTGCAGCATTGAATTCCCTTTCTTGGACATCCCTGAAGGACAATAGTGAGGACAAATCCTCCCAGTGGGCATAACTTTGAGCAGTGAACCTCGTTGTTCATTTTGTCTGGAAGGAGACATGGCCAGAGGTGCCTTTGTACACTGATTCATGGGCCGTTGCCAATGATTTCTATGGATGATCAGGGACTTGGAAGGAATACGATTGGAAAGTTTGTGACAAAGAGGTCTGGGGAAGAAGTATGTGGATAGACTTCTCTGAGTGGGCATAAAACAAGAAAATATTTGTGTCCCACATGAATTCTCACTGGCAGGTAGCTTCAGTAAAGGAAGATTTCAATAATCAAGTGGATAGGATGACCCACTCTCTAGTTAGCACTCAGCTTCTTTTCCTAGCCACTCTTGTCATAGTCCAATGGACTCATGAACAAAGTGGCCATCATTGTAGGGATGCAGGTTATTCATGGACTTATCAACATGGATTTCCCCTCAGAAAGGTCAACTTGGCTACAGTCACAGCTGAGTGGCCAATCTACGAACAGCAGAGACCTTCACTTAGCCTCCAATATAGCATCATTCTCTGCTATCTGGTGGAAGGTTAATTACATTGGATCACTTTCATCAAGAAGGAGTAGTGATTTGTTTTAACTGGAATAGCCATATAGTCTAGATATGGTTTTGCCTTCTCTGCATACAATGCTTCTTCCAAAACTACCATCCACATTTTTACTGAATATCTTATTTTTTTCCCATGGCATTATGCAAAGTATTGCTTCTGATCAAGGAATCCAATACATAACAAATGATGTGTTGGAGTGGGCACATGATCATGGAATACTCTTGTCCTACTATGTCCCCATCATATTGCTGCAGATGGATTGATAGAACAGTGGCATGTCCTTTGAAGACTCAATTACAGTGCCAACTAGGTAACAATACCTTGCAGCACTGGGGCAATATTTTCCAGGAGTCTGTGTATGCTCTAAATCACTATCCTCTCTTTCACATTTATGGTGCTGTTTCTCCCATAGCAAGGATTCACAGGTCCAGGAATCAAGGGATGGAAATGGAAGTGATGCCACTCACTATTACCCCTAGTGACACATTAGAAACATTTTCACTTCATGCTCCTGCAATCTTAAGCTCTTCTGTTCTACATATCTTAGTTCCAAAAGGAGGAATGTGTCCACCAGGGACACATGAGGTTTCCACTGAACTGGAAGTTAAACTGTCACCTGGCCACTTTGGGGTCTTTATGCCTCTGCATCAATAGGCAAAGAAGGGATTTCTATACTGTCTGGAATGATTGGTCCTGACTATCAGTGGGAAATAGGACTTCCCCTACCTAAATGAGGTAAAGAAGTTTTTGCCTGGAATACAGAAGATCCCATAGGGCATCTCTTAGTATAACCATGTCCTATGATTAAAGTCAATAGAAAATCGCAACAACCCAATCCAGGCAGGACTAACAACAGCCCAGCATCTTCCCGAATGAAAGTTTGGGTCACTCCACCAGGCAAAGAACTAAGGTCAGCTGAGGTGCTTGCTGAGGGTAAAGGGGCTATGGAATTATTATTAGTGGAAGAAGGTAGTGATAAATACAAACTTTGACCATGTGGCCCATTACAGAAATGTGGACTGCAATGGTCATGCTATTTTTTCCTAGTTTTGTTATGAATATGCTTGAATATGTACATAAAATGAATGTCTTTATTTTTTTCCCTAACCATATGATTTAAGTTGTATTAGTTTGATCTTGTAGTATTTAAGGATGCCAAGTTTAAGAGTTAATATTACCCAAGGACTTGCTCTCTATTCTGGAGGGATTTAGTGCATTTCCTGTTGTATGCAGAACAGTTGAATATTTTTAGGTGGAAATGTATATACTTATGTTTTTTTCTTTTTTAGAGACTAAGTACTGTTTAAGGTGATGTGTATGACTGCCAAGTTGACAAGGGGTAGACTGTGATGGTTACACTAATGTGTCAACTCTGACAGATAGTGATACCAGTTGTCTGGTCAAGCAAGCATTGGTCTAATTATAATACCAGGGCACGTCATGGACTTTAATCATCAGCGAGTTGATTGTATAGATGGCTGGTTACATCCACAACCAACTAAGAAGTTTGCCATCAACAATGGGTGATGTCTCAACTAATCAGTTGAAAGCCTTAAAAGGGGAAGTGATTTCAGCATTCAGGGAGAGAATTCTCATCTCTATCTCAGACAGCCAGAGTTTCCTGGGAACTCATCAAGGACCTTCCTTGGAGTTCCTAAGTTTCTCAGCTGAATTTGGACTTGTGTATCCTCATGGTAGCATGAGGCATAATGATCCATGCAAGTGAGAAGCATGGAAACTGATATTTTGTGTGGCAATTTTCTATATATGCCTACTAGGTCAAGTTCATTGATCATATTATTCAAGTTCTCTGTTTCCTCTTGATCTTCTGTCTAAATGTTCTCTCTATTAAGAGTGGTATATTGAAGCCTCCAACTATTATTGTAAAGATGTCAAATTCTCCCTTCAGTTTTTCCAGTGCTTGCCTCATGTATTTTGGGAATCATGATTAAGTGCATAAATATTTATGATTGTTGTTTCTTCTTTGCGGGTTGACCCTTTTATTATATATAGTGTCCTTGTTTTTCTCTGATAATGGTTTTGTATTTAAAACTTATTTTGTCCAGTATTAGTATAGCTACCCTTGCTCATTTTTGGTTATTGTTTGCACGGAATATCTTTTTCCAATCTTTCACTCTCAACCCATTTGTGTCTTTTTTTCTAAGTTAAGTCTCTTAAAAAGAGCATATATAATAGTTTGATCATTCTTTTTTTATTCTTTCTGACAATCTATGTCTTTTCATGAGGGAGTATAATCCATTAACATGTAATGTTATAACTGTAAGGGCAGTATTTACTTCATTTATACTGTGGTTTTTACATGTCATATCTATATATCATCTAACTTTTTACCCTTTTAGTTACCCTTTCTGGTAATCTTCATTTCTACACTCTATGCATCTTTATTATGCCTTTTCCTTTCAGGCTGCTGATTTTTTCACATCCAGGAGAACACTTCCTTTCCTCTGTTCATTCTGTGGTTATTTTGATCTCTTCTTTTGGTTTTTGGTTTTCCTCTCTAGTTTTTTTTTTTTTTTTTTTTTTTTTAACACTCCTTACATTGTTCGTAGCTTATTTTGCCTGGAGGACAAATTCTGGGTGGAGAGTCTTCCTGCAGGGACCTGTCCTTACTCAGTATTTCCAAGCCAAAGCAAAAACAGGGCCAGAGATCCATGAAGAGTGTGCAGATGGGCTTCAAAGTGCCCTGGGGAGGGGCTTAGTAAGGAAGCAAAATGCTTCTTTGATGGCTATGCACTTGTAAAGCTGTGCTTTTTTGTCTTGCCCTGCAGATGTCACCCTTCAGCATAGTATTCCTCAAAATCCTGAGAAGGTACTGCCTCTTTAAATGTTCACTGTTCCCACCCTTGTGCAGGGTATGGCTGAAACTGTAGCTCTTTGCTGTGACCCTTTGATCCAAATTTGTTTATCTTAAGCTGGAATAAATTGTCAGGCAGGCACACTGCTGTTCTAGTGGAACAAGATTTTTATGTCCCTTTCTGCTAAAAGCAACTAGCCAGGGACTAGACCCCAATACAGTCCACCATTAGGGTGCAGATGGGCATCAGCAGCCACCATGCAGCAAGAGCTACTCACTGTTCTTTACCACAGTTTATCAGTCACTTCCTTCAGCTCTTCTCTGGATGCTGAACTGTGCTTTTCACACCTCCAGCCTCCAGACATCAAGAAGAATTGTTTCAGACAGTCAGTTCCTACCTGTTAAATACCTGTTTTGGGGGAAAACTGATTTGTAGAGCTTACTACTCTGCTCTGGAAGTCATAACAATCAAAGCTCCTTTTTTTTTTTTAGATGCAGTGTTTCTGTTTATTACATAACATTACCTTCATGAATACACAACTTTTATTTTGTTTTTGTTTGTTTTTTTACCTTTCCAATCTTTATTTTTATATATAGATATTTTAAATTAAAGTTAATAGATCACAAAGAACGTTACATTAAAAAACATAAAAAACAAAACATAAGAGGTTCCCATATAACCACTCCCCACCCCCACCCACCACATCATTTTTGTAAATTGTACTATTTTTTAAGATTTATTTTATTTATTTCTCTCCCCTTCCCCTCTCACCTCCCCCCAAGTTGTCTGTTCTCTGTGTCTATTTGCCACGTCTTCTTTGTCCGCTTCTGTTGTTGTCAGTGGCATGGGAATCTGTGTTTCTTTTTGTTGCCTCATCTTGCTGTGTCAGCTCTCCGTGTATGTGGCACCATTCCTGGGCAGGCTGCACTTTCTTTCGCGCTGGGCGGCTCTCCTTACGGGGTGCACTCCTTGCGCATGGGGCTCCCCTACGCAGGGGATACCCCTGCATGGCAGGGCACTCCTTGGTGCATCAGCACTGTGTGTGGGCCAGCTCCACACAGGTCAAGGAGGCCCGGGGTTTGAACCATGGACCTCCCATGTGGTAGGTGGACGCCCTAACCACTGGACCAAGTCTGCATCCAAATTGTATTTTTTTAAGATACATACATCACACCAAAAAAAATGTTACATCAAAAAATATAACAGGTTGCCATATATCCCCCTACCCCACTCATTCCACACCATCAACCTCCCCCATCATTGTGGCACACTCATCACACTCGGTGAACACATTTTGGGGCACTGCTGCACTACAGAGACAATAGTTTTCCCTGTAGTTCACACACTCCCCCAGTACATTCAGTGTGCTATCGCAGGATATTATGGTAGGATATATGAAGTCCAGCGTCTGACCCTGCAATATCATTTAGAACAACTCAAAATCCCAAAATGCCCCCACATCTTAAATTCAGAGTTAAACATATTGGCAAAAAGATTAGGGTTTCAAATTTTGCACAAATAACAACGAATTACCAAAATTAAAATCTCTGTAATAGAGATGATTATTCATGATTATTAAAACTGATTTATACTTTTAAGTACCTCACCCTAAATAAATAAAGGAGCAAGTAAAGGGAATAGTAAGTGTGGAGGCCCTGATTTGCAAGTGTGATAAATATGTTCAGAAAACATAGAGGAGGTCAGTGTGCCTAGAAAGCAAGAGGGTGGGGAGGCAGGTTGCTAAGAAAAGAGAAATAATATTAATCAGGATTCATAGTAAAGCGGGATTTATAGAAAACAGTAAGAATTTTGAATCCTATTCTAGTGTCATTAAAAGATGGAGACTGTTGAAGCATGACATGGATTCACTTCCACTTAAAATTTGGGTTTTGCAATGCAGAAGTCAAGCAACATTTAAAGGAGAATCAAGATGTCCTGCAACAGTTGATGGTGGCTTTGAGTTGATGAGCTGATGAGGTGAAGGTGGGCCTAATGAGTCAGGTTTCCTATAGGAAACAGGGAAGGTGGCTGAGGCCTGGCAGAAAATATGGCCAGCAAACAACTTGGCTGGCAGACCAAATGGCCATGAGACCATCCCAGAAACTTCTTGAAGGGAGGGCTGCCAGGAAGGTACCATGAGATCCTGGCCATGAGATCCCATTAGGAACTCTTTCTGAGGTCAAGGGGAAGCCCTGGATAGCATCAAACAAAAAGCTTCACCATGGCCCCCAGAGAGCAAACATGTGGGGCAATCAATCAGAAGAGCAAACAGCTGGCGCCCGTCCCCAACATTAAGAAGGATAAGGAGTAAAATTCTTAAGATCTAACCTGAGTCCCCACACACATGCCTCACCCTGCAGCATGCCCTCAGTCAATGTCTAGGACTGTGCACTCTTTTCCTGTTTCTTAATAAACTCTTACTCCCTTGCCTATCCTATGGCAAGACCTTAACTTCTTTATTGCTATATAATCCAAGAACCTAGAAGTCCAGAACCCAGAACCTTCTGTCAACACTAATAGTTGTGTTGAAATATATTTTAAAAGTGTAACAACAGAATTAGCTGACACACTGGGCATATAGTTTAAGAGAAAAAGTAGGGTGAAGGAGTTTTTCAATTTACTCTTATAAAAATGTTATAAATAAATCTTTTCTTTTTACCTACACGTATAAAGAATTGAGGCATTTGAGAAAGTGCATGGAATAAAGTAATTTTCATATTCACAATACATGGGATTATCCATCATACGATTTGTATAATTGTACAATGAATTCTGTCTGGGTCACACAATTACTTCACCTCAAAGAAGACTACAGGATGAAGCCTCCCTACAGAGAGCACACCAAGACATACCAGAATCTGAAATCAATTAGTGGCTCCTTTTCTTGAGAGTAGCAGACATTTTTAACTCTCCTATAATAAAAAATAAATGCATTAGGTGAAGTGTGGCTTGAATAACTTGATTTTGAATTTCCAGCATATTAAAATGTAAATATTTTCCTCAAGTCAAAATTTTCCTTTGAATATTAGCACAGGTTTAGTTATTATTATAAGCTGTCAAAAATCTATAAAAATTCTCACTTGATCTGGTCAAATCTAATTGCCTCCTGTCACTTATTCAACTGGCCCAATGTGCATCAGTCTTTATACTGCCAACTTCAATCATGGTGTAGAGAAAAAAGAATATATTAAAGTTGCAGAAAGGATGAACTACTTTAATAGCAATACACTATCCCAACTTTTTCATTTATTACTACCTTCTCCATAATAGAATTTCTGTCATGATTATTAAATGTGGTACTTAATTTTTCTGGATTGCCCCTTTCAAAAGTTAAAATTATAGAAATAACTAAGATGGATCTTATTAGTTCATGATTGCATATGGTATATTTCCAACTAAAGGAAATCTCTAAATCTAACAAAGATTCAAATAAATGTGTACCAGGAGACTGACCAAGGATCCTCCTACAAACCACTTATTTCATTAATTTTATTGTGAAATTGGAAAGATGATCCTTGCTAAGTTTAATTGCATAATATAGAACAGAATATTACAAGATTTTTGAGAGCCTACCAATTTTATTATAATTCCTGTACATGAAATATGATATTGGAAGCATCACAGTGACTGTCTTATGTCACAAATTTGAAATGTCTTTCTAGTATATAATTCCTTAGTCCTTTCACTATGTGTCTGCATCCGATTAGGCAAAAGTCACATCAGAATGTTTGACCGTAAAATGAAACCTAACTGCACCAGTGTCTTTCAGAGTAGTATCATCAATCTTTAAAGAAGGTGAGCATGACTTTACAATAATACATCAGGCAAAATACAATACTTCAAGCCCAACCTGGTCGACTTCAGCTTGAAATGACTTATTAACTGGCACTGTAATTGAGACTGTTTATCAGTATTCTTAATTCAAACACTAGTTTATTAGAAGTTAAATACTGTAAAAATAAACTGGGAAAAAGTTGAAGATATAAAATGATTCAGGGTAAAATTTTTTTAAAAGGAATCTTTTTCAAAGTGTTCAGTACTAGAGATTAAATGTATTCATAAAAATAACTCCAATTCAGTAGCTTTCATTCAGTCAAAAAAGGTTAATTCTATGGCTTTAAATGTAGAATATTCTGTTGTGCAATTTAATTATATAAGAAACAATATTAGCAGATTATATATAATATTAGTATAATATAAAGTAAATATCTATTACTCACCAATGTGAAAAAAGTGATGACAGAAAATAATTTTCATTGAAATACCAAACAAATGCCCATTTCATACAAAATTGGTTTCCTGCCAGCTTCCCTGCCAAGAATATTAAGTTCATTTTTAACTCAGAAGAGGTCTTTATCACCTAACGCAGAATAAATCATTCTTTGTCTTGGATATTCTACTTTTTTTCCAGCTAAAGCATGTATTCTACTCGAACATCTCTTTCATGAGAAAAACTCTGATGTTCCTGTTTTAACATATGTAATGATATTTCTCATGTTCACATTGTTGACATCCTGGTCTTTAACTTTCCATTAGAATACAATTGCAAGTGTAGTTACTACTACTTATATTCAGTTAAGAGCCATAACACTTTTTATAGAAGTAGAATTTAAGATTTTAGGAGGTTGTATCAATGGCATCTGAGGAATTTCAATTCTGCTTATTTAAAATATGCCTCCCATAAAGTCAAATATCATTCTCTCTTATTCTCTCTTTCTTCCTTTTGGAATTTCCCTTGTACAAAAAAAAAAAAAAATCTAGGAATTTTCATCAGGGAAACATTTGCCCAGGCATTAAAAAGCAATAAATATACCTTTCTCTTTGGACACTAAAGAACTGAAGAGTCTGAAATATTTTATTGGTATTATTACATAATTGTTTATACTCACAGTTCCAAAAGGTATATGCAAAATAAGAAATAACAAAACATTTATTTTTCTCTCTCTTTGATATTGATTTCTTCAATTATTCAATATTAATTTTCTCTGTGAAACAGATACCTAAGATAAAATTTTATATAATTTCTTGGACATTTTCCCCACCAAGTTGTAGTATAGAGTATAGCTGTGGAAAAAAAATTCCTTAGCTTTGATATTTACTTACTATAGTGAATCACAGCAAAGAAATTAATATCCTGAAATTCTATAATCCTATTTCTTTGTTTTTTCTGTTAATGTGGATATGGAAGAACACTTTCTTCATTTAGTATCTGAATATAGATTTAATGAAATTAATTGTTCTGTGGTATTAGCATTTGCTGATATTAATCTCTCTCTACATATACCCCTGTAATAATTCTCAGGTTAATCATGCAATAAAACAAAAGTAAAGCAAATTTGTTCAACTTTATATGCTTAATCAATTTTTATTATATTTTCCTTAATTTAGTCTTTTCCTATACTTGCAGCACTCTTTTAACATTTAACTTGCCAATTATTGTTCATATTTGTATAAACCTGTGCTTAACATTTATTCTATAGGCCCCTAGACAAAACTCTACAATAGTTTATAAGGTTAAAAAAATAAGATTTGTAAATGTTACAGTAGTAAACCAGATAGTTCACAAGAATGACACATAAATTGTGTGGGATTTTAAAAAAATTGTTTGAACCATGAATAGCTATGTAAAATGTGCAAATAAAATCTATAGCAAATTAAAATATATATTAGATATCAGTGTTGTGCTCTAGAGAGGAAATATCCCAAAAGCAATAAAATAAGTCAAGGTACAAGTGCTTTGACATTGGAAATGTAAGCCACTAAAACATTTTGGGGATATCAAGAAATTATAATCCCAGATTATGATTTAGCTCTTAAGATCATTCTTAGTTTCATACTCATATTGTTTGCTAGATGAATCATCATTCCTCCATGAAAAAAAAATTGTGTATGCTTTAAGTATTTTAAAAAACTTAGACTCTTTAATGGACATAATTTGCAATATACTGAGAAAGGAAATAATTTTATTTATTTTTCCATTTAGAAGTACAGAGCTAAAACAATGTCAAACTTCTAATATATCTGTGCTTTTAAGATTTGATTTTTTATGTCTGTATTAGATCTATTTGGTTTCATATGTAGTTCTTATATTTAATATTGGTTATTGTCATGTTTCATTACATTTGTTTTTCTGATTTCTGCTTCTAATAATGATAGACTAAGACTACTCTATATATAGTACAAAAAGCAAAAATACTAAAGAGTGAACATATTAAATGGTCTCTGCCAAAGAGTACATATTCAGATGAGGTGAAAGGGAAACTATATAAAGGAAATATGAGAGTTTGGGACTGTTAATCTGGTACTAAGTGCAATGGGAACATTAAGAGAGGAGGCCAGAGCACAGGTGGAAAAACCTCTAGTGTCACTAGCTTTGAGGACCAATAAATTGGAAGAGGTAAACTATAGCTCAATAGAGTACTAGAATCATGCAGGAAAAAGAGTGACATAAGAAATCTCAAATTTTTGCTTAATCACATTTTTCACTGACTCCAGAACTATGCATGAACAATCAAAGAAACTCTGTTAAAGACAAAAGGTCTAAATTGTGACCAGCGTTGCAGCCCCTCAGAAAGAGTTTCTAGATCAATTTCAGTCAACTGTCCAATAAAACAAAAGAAACAAAACATGTTGAAAAAAAATACACATGTAAGAGTCAAAATCTTCACAATTTGTAATATTCATAATTTCCAGATAAAATCCAAATTTATCTAAAAAGAATCACTAAATTGGAACATTCTTTTTTATTATTTTTAATTTTTACAAGAATCACTAAAATGGAACACAATCTTTTTTATTAATTTTTTATTTTTAAAAGAAGATTTAGATTACATAAATGTTACATAAATATATAGGGTATTCCTATAAACCCCACCCTCCCCCTCTCCCATACTCTCCCTCATCAACAACATCTATCATTATTGCAGTACATTTGTTAAAACTGATGAACACATTGAAGCATTGCTACTAACCATGGACTGTGGTTTACATTGTAGTTTGCATTATGCCTCACGAAATTGTATAGGTTTTGACAAAATGTATGGTGCCCTGTATCCATCATTGCAACATTATGCAGGAAATCTCATTGTCCCAAAAATATCTCCATGTTACACCTATTCTCCCTCTCCTTCCCCGCAGAATCTCTGGGGACACTGTCTTTATATCAATGCTAAAAGTTCTTCCATTGCTAGAATAATCATAAATCTATAATAGAATAATCATAAGTCTACTTTAGTCCATTGTTCATTCCCCATTCTTGAGAATTTGGGCATGGTGATGCCCTTTCTGTTTCTGATTAAGAAAGGCTTTAAATCCCATGGAGCAGATGGATGGAACTGTCTTGCTTGCATTTAAAGAATTCTCTGTTTTTTGGGATGGGTGTTCTCCATCATCATACTTTTGTGAGTTGTCCTGGGTGAGTCCAACGAACAGTAGAATAGGTATTGCAACTCTGCTGAAATTCAGGGCTCAACCAGCATATGAAAAGACTGAAGATTTAAGCCTCTGAGACATGTATTTAACAAGTATAGTGCTAATTATAAGGTTCAAATTAAGGAGACAGAAGAGCCATATGTTCAGAAATTATAAATGAGTCTAATACATTAGAGAGCTTATATTCTAAAGAATGGCCCACTGCAGGGTGCTGAATTCCTGAGTTTGTCTGTCCTGCTTATAGTGTTTAGATGTCTTTAAAGACCTCAGGAACCCACTATTTGAAGCACTGTTTATTGTGGCTATCAATGAAATCCTGCTGAGACACTCATAAGTGTAACCTCTGGAATGACCTCCTGATTCACTTTGTAATCTCTTAGCCATAAACGTTCACTGTATTTATTTCCTCATTTTGATCAAGGTCTTTTTCTAGAAGCAAAGAAGTTGGTGCTTGGTATTAATCCCTTTGTGCCAGAGAGGCTCATCCCAGGATGTAACATCCCACACCATGAGGAAAGCAGTGAGTTTATATGCTGAGTTTAGCTTAGAGAGAGGCCATGTTTGTGCAACAAAGAGGTTTTCAGGAGGTAACTCTTGAGCAATATATAATACAAGGCTAAGTTTCCACTTCACAAGAAAAGGTTCATGAGTAAAGTCATTAATAACAAGGGCTTGGCATAATGGTCTGTCATCCTTCGTTAGGCACTGTCTCTGTACTTGGTGGATTCTTGCTGCTGTATTAGATAATGTTGCAGGATTCCCCAGGTTGGGAATTCAGTATTCTTTCAGTTATTGTGTGGGTCTCCACCCACCAAGACACCACCACATGAACACTTGAGCTATTCATTTGCCTTATAGGCCTGCCCCAAGTGCACCCCTCCACACATATCCCCCCCTCACTACATCCCCTACTAGTGGTTCCTCCCCTGCCAGTTGTGACCCTTCTGCAATCAAAAACCTCCCCAAAATTAAAGTGAAAAAATAAACAAATAAAAGTAATAAGAAAATAAAATAATAATAAAAACAAATAAAATACAAAAATATAGAAGAAAAATTCTCATTCATTGTGTCTTTCATCACTGTAAGATCTGCTGTCTTTTATTATTTTGCATACAGTGAAAATTTCTTCTATATGTTTCCCCAGTGTATTTTTTATTTTTTTGCTGTATCTTCAAAAAACTTTAGGTTAGAGAAAAGTCACATAGAAAATATAGAGTTCCCATATCCTCAATGCCCACCCCCTCACCCTCTCTCCCCTATTAATAACATTTTACATATGGATGGTACATTTGTTACAATTTATGTACAAATATTGAACATTGCTACTAGCCACAATGGTTTACATTATGGTTTACCTTTTGCACCATTCGCTTTTATAAGTTTTGACAAAATTTAAAATGGACAATATCCATTATTGGAGGATCATACAGAACAGCTCTGATTCCCCAAACCTGCCCTATATTCCATCTATTATATCCTTACCCCACTTCCCCTCAGAATCTATTGTAGACACTTAGTTTCAATTTTTGAATAATAAGGCTTATAGTTACATACAATAATATTGAGGGCTTGACATATTGGTCTGTTTCCTTTTATTAGACCTTGCTTATGTTCTTGAGAGATTCTTGCCCTTCTAATTGAGAACATTGCAGAACTTCCCAGGATGAGAGGTTAATATTTTCTTGTTTATTGTGTGGATCTCCACTTACTGAAATGCCATACTATGACAAGATGAATGATTTCATATTCCATAAAGGAATGCCATAGTATGCTCTTTCTTACATATTCCCCCACCTCTGATGCCCTGCACCAGCAACCCTTTCCTGAAATATTTGCCAAAAGAACCATCCCACCATTGTAGTTTTAACCACAGCCCTGCAACTATCAAGAGTTCACCTTCTCCTTCCTCCAATCCTCCACCCATTTCGATGGATAGTCCCTCCCTATTCCCCCTCACATTCCTGCAACAGAGAACCAAATCACATCATGGCACCACTATCACCCCCATCTGCTGTCCAACCACACCCTTCCAAATGAAAACTAAATTGGATCAAAGCTGAATACAACTCAGATGTTGGTACTAACAGTATAGAATTCAAAGGGTTCTTATAATTATACTTACTGAAGCTAAACAAGATATATTCACAGTGATTGAAAAAGTAGGAAATACAGGTAGAGAAAAAGAAATCATAAAAATGAACCAAATGAAAATTCTAGAACTGAAAAATACAAATTTCAAAATAAAAATAAAAAATAACTAGATTTAACCACTGCATGGAATTGACAGATAAAAGAGTAATGAAATAAAAGACAGAATGATAGAAGTTGCCTAATATGAAAGAAAAAGAGTTAAAAGCTTGAAAGCAAAAGAGGAACAGATATTCTCAATGCCCATTTCTCTCTTTATACTTCTTCTGGGACTCCCACAATGCATATATTGATATACTTGATAATATCCCATCGGTCTCTCAGCCTCTGTTCACTTTTCTTCATTCTCATTTTGTCCCACAGATTAAGATATTTCATTTTCTTATCTTCATGTTTTTTGTTTCGCTCTTCTGCCAGTTCCAATCTGCTGCCAAACCTCTAAAAGGTATTTTTGATTTCTGTTACTGTGGTTTTCAGCTCTGTTTGGTTGTTTTTCATAATTTCCATTTCTCTATTGGTATTCTCTTTGTGTTCATCTATTGTTATTCTGATTTCCTTTAGGTCTTTTTTCATGCTTTCTTTTAGTTATTTCAGCATATTTAGGCCCATTTTCAAAAGGTCTTTTTCTGGTATGTCTTAGGGCTGATCTTCCTCATTGGTGGTTTCTAATGCATTAACCTTCTCCATTACATGAACCATTATTTCCTACTTCTTTGTATGTTTTATGACCTTATGTTGAAACAAAATAACATTTAGTTATTTTAATGGGTTATCATGGGAATTTAGAATCTGAGGTGTCTTAATTCTTATGGATGTATCCTGTCAGTATTATAGCACAGGTTTCCTTGATTGCCATGAGCTAAAAAATAATAAGGAAATAAAGAAAGCACCTGTCCTGGTCTTGGCAGATTGATCTGTGTGAGTGCCTCTCCTTCTGGGTTTATCCACACAATCAGTTTAAAGAATAGCTCCAGACCAATGCAAAGGATCTTCCTGGACCTTTCTGCATATGCATCTTGTCTTGAGGATGTGTATGTAGATCTAAGAATTTCCCTGTTTACATGGTTTTAAATGTCCCCTATTCCTTAGGAAACAGTTTATTCTTGGCCACAGGCACTGCATTGTATCTCCTACAGCCTACAGCAAGCAACCACAACTTGCCTTGTTTTCCAGAGCATTTTGTAGGAGAGCTCTTTGAACTTTCTTCTACACTTAGGGTAAGTTCTGAGATAGCAAGTCGCTCAGGCTACCACCAGGCATGTTGAGCCAGATATACATGCTCCCAGAATGTGTGTGAGGATTACTCTACTCCCTTTGTATCCATGACCAATGATCTGCCTAGGAACATGGGCTGGTTCTGTGTTGAGACAGTATAGACTGGGGGAGGTGCCATTCAGGGTGTCAAGGGATCATACAGCTACTTTTCTTTTAAAGATTGATCATTTATTTACTTCTCTCCCCTTCCCCACTCCCCCCCCTGACCACCCAGTTGTCTGCTCTCTGTGTCCATTCTTATGTGTCTGCTTACATTCTTGTCAGTGGCACCAAGAATCTGTGTCTCTTTTTGTTGTGTCATCTCCTTACAGGGTGCACTCTTTGTAACACATGGGTTCCCCTATGTGGGGAAAACCTCTGCATGGCATGGCACTCCTTGCATGCATCAGCACTGCACATGGGCCAGCTCACCCCATGGGTCGGGAAGCCTTGGGTTTGAACTCTTGACCTCCCATGTGGTAGGCAGACACTCTATCCATTGAGCCAAATCTACTTCCCCATACAATTATTAAATAGCATTTTTCTTGTGTTGGTGCTCACCCTGTAACTGCAGTTCTTTCATTATTTCTGCCCTTTGAAAAGGATGTTTTTGCCAGCTTTTGCTCATTATTGAAGGCTTCTGTGGGAAGCTGGAGTCCTGAAGTGTCTCACTCTGCCATCTTGAAGCTATTCTGGACATCCCATACTGAATGGATGGAATGTCATGAAGTGTGACTGGGAACTGGAGCAAAAATATTGCTGCAGCATGTCTAGGCAGCAATGGAAGTAACCCTTCTGCTTGTGTAACTTGAACCAGCAGACTCTTTGGTGTTGGAGATGGCAGTGATGATCAAAAGATGCAATGTGGAATTTACATTGGGCCCCAGTGGAAAATTCAAAATGTGGTCTACTAGGATACTGGAGTAAAGCCAAGTCATCTGAAGCAGAGAATTCTGCACTTTTTGAGAAATAGCTCCTAGCATGGTACTCAGTCCAGATAGAGACAGAATAGAAAATGGATCATCAAGTGATGGATAATGGAACTGCCCATTTTTACTGTGGTCTATTATACCCACCAAATCATAAATGTGAATGGGTTTAGCAGCAGTCCATAATAAGGTGAAAACAGTACATCTGGGATCTAATCTACTAAATAACAGAAGGCAAGACTAAGGAACATGAATGAATAGTCCACACTCTTGTCACACCCACTATTGAAGCAGCAGTGTCGCTCCACAAGCTTGAAGCTCTGGCCTTATGCAAACGGATCCCATAAAACCAGATAGAGAAGAAAGAAAATATCAGAGGTTGTTAATGGAGGGATTGACATATAAGGGAGTATAAGCTGAAAATAGACAATGGTTGCAATTATAGCTACATTAATAGGTGATTTTGAAGGCAGTATGGAGGGAAAATCTTTAAAATGGGCAAAGTTACTGATGTTGAGCTTGTGGAAAAACTAATAACCCTTAATTTTATGCTCATTTTATATTTTTCATTCTCAAGGTAATTCCATTGATCTATATGTTTATCCTTATACCAGTACCAAGACAGTACTGTCTTGATTTCTATAGCTGTGTAATAAATTTTGAAACTACGAAATGTGACTAATCCAACCTTATTCTTCTTTTTCAAGGTTGATTTAGATATTTTGTGTCTCTTGTATCTATATTTGAATTTTAAGATCATCTTGTTAATGTCCGTGAAACACCCAGCTGGTATTTCTACAGAAAATATGTAGAATAATTTGGAAAGTATGGTCATTTAATAATATTAACTCATCCATCTGTGAACATAAGCTGTCTTTTCATTTATTTATTCCTCTTTAATTTTTTGCAGCTATTTTTTCTAATTTTCAGACTACAAGTTTTCCATTTCTTGTGCTAAATTGATTCCTAATTATTTTTTAAATTTTTATGCTATTGGAATTATTCCTTATTTTTTTTGTTGTTGCTACTTTATAGAAATACAGTTGATTTTTAAAAAAAAAGATGTTTGCACTTGAGAGGTAGATGTACAACCACTAAGAAAAATACAATTAATTTTTACAAACTGATATTTTATTCTGGAACATTGTGTAACTCCTTTCTGAGTTCTAAAGGTTTTTTATTGGATTTTCTGGGGTATTTATATTTACATGATAAAGTTATCTGCAAATAGAGATGGTTTTACTTCTTCATTTCCAATCTGGGTGCCTTTTAATTCTTCTTCACTATTTACCCTGGAAGAATATATTGTACAATGCTAAATAGATATGATCAGAGCATTGTTGTTTTGTGCCCAACCATAGTGGGGGGTGCCTTCAGTCTTTTCCATTAAGTATATTAGCTCTGAATTTCTCATAGATGCTCTTTATTAAGTTGCAGAAATGTCCTTCTATTACTAATTCATTGAGTATTTTTATCATAAAAGACTTTTTTTTTTCCTGAATCTACTGAGATAATCAAGTAGTTTTTGTTATTTAGTCCATTGAAATGGTGAATTACATCAATTGATTTTTTAAGTTAAGCCAACCTTTTATTCCTAGGTTGAATTACACTTCATAAGAATTATAATTGGCATGCAATCCTTTTACTTTTTTTTTAAGATTTATTTTATTTATTTCTCTCCCTCCCCCCTCACCTCCCACTGCCCCAGTTGTCTGTTCTCTTTGTCCATTTGCTGCGTGTTCTTCTTTTTGTCTGCTACTGTTATTGTCAGCGGCAGGGGAATCTGTGTTTCTGTTGTTGTTTTTGCATCATCTTGCTGCGTCAGCTCTCCGTGTGTGCAGCACCATTCCTAGGCAGGCTGCACTTTCTTTTGCACTGGGTGGCTCTCCTTACAGGGCTCACTCCTTGTGTGTGGGGCTCCCCTATGTGGGGGGCACCCCTGCGTGGCCCAGCACTCCTTATGCTCATCAGCACTGCGCATTGGCCAGCTCCACAAGGGTCAAGGAGGCCCGGGATTTAAACCTCAGACTTCCTTTTACTATGTTTCTTGAAATGGTTCGCTAGTACTTTGGAGAGTTTTAGTCAATTCATCAGAACTATTGGTATATAACTGTGCTTGTTCTGTCATTGATTTTGGAATGCAATTCATGTTACCTTCATTGAATGAGTTGAGAAACATTGACATCTCTTCTATTTTATGGAGATGTTGGCGAAGAATTGGTATTGTTCTTTGGTAAAACTTATCAATGAAGCTAACAGAGCTTGGATTTTCTTTATGGTTTTGTTTTAATTCTTAATGCAGTCTCTTTACTTTTGATAGGTGTGTTCAGACTTTCTATTTCTTCCATGTCAGTTTTCATTGTTGGTGTTTTTCTAGGAATTGCCCACTTAATCTAAGTTATCTAAATTTTGGCATATATTGTTTATAGTATTCCCTTATATCATTTTTATTTCTTTAAGATTAATAAGTTTCATTTCATTATAAGTTATTTGAGTTTGTTCTCTTTTTTCCTTCATCAGTCTAGCTAAAGTTTTGTCAATTTTGTGGATCTTTGCAAAGACCCAACTTTTGATTACATTGATTTTATCTATTGTTTTTCTATTCTCTATTTAATTAATTTGCACTCTAATCATTATTATTTACATTATTGGGTTTTAGCTTGCTCTTCCTTACCAATGTCTTATTGTGGAATGTTAGGCAATTGATTTCAGAACTTACTTCTTCTTAATAAATTTACAGATATAAATATTATTCTGAGCACAGCTTTAGTTGCTTTCCATACAATTTGATATGTTGTAATTTAATTTCATTCATCTCACATTATTTTTCAATTTACATTGTGATTTCTCATTTGGTTAGTTGGTTATTTATGAGTATGTTATTTAATATCTACATAATTATCAAAATGATGATTTGGAACCATACATACACTAGAAAATCTTATTCTTGAAGCTAAGCCATTCATGTGAGTTTAAATCTATTGCTAGTAGTTTTCATGAGGTTACTTCAGTTAAGTCATGGGCCAGTGTGGGTCTTGATCTTCTTACTGGAGTCCTTTATAAATGGCATTAAACTGAGAGAGAAAGTCATGGAAGAAAGAAACTGAAGATAATGAAACCTGGAAGAGAAAGGAGAGACCAGTAGACACTACCATGAGCCTTGCTATGTTAAAGAGGAGTCCAATATTGCTAGCAGCTGTCTTTAGGAAGAAAGCATCATCTTGATGATGCCTTGATTTGGACATTTTCATGGCCTCAAAACTGTAAGTTATAAGCTAATAAATCATCATTGTTAAAATCAAAACCATTACATGGTATATTGCTTTCAGCAAACTAGCAAACTAAAATATTGAATTTCCCAAAATCTATTCCATTATTGACTTATAATTTAATTTCACTGTGTTTGGATTCTATCTTTTTAAAAGTATTGATGCTTATTTTACAGACTAGCATATGGTCTAATTTTGAGAGAGTTGCATTTATGCTTGGGGAGAATGTGTACTTTGTTGTTCTGATGTATTTAAAGATATCTGTCTATTCAACTTATTGACAAAGACCTTTTAAACAAAAATGTACTAAATTTTGAGAAGGTCCCATTTATCTTTTCATTTTTTAAAATTTCTTTGCTCATGTTTTGTGTAAAGTCTAAGAAACCAATGCTTGCAAAAGACTTACTGAACTCATTGAAGATGAGTTCCTACATTTTTTTTCTATAAGTTTTATGGTCCTAGCATTTATATTTAGTTTTATGATGTATTTTGAAATATTTTTTATATAAATTGTGACATGGAGTTCCTCCATCTTTTTTTTACAAATAAGTTGGGGTTTAACCAGCGTCATTTGCTGAAGAGACTATTTTTTTCCTAATTTAATGGTATTTGTTCCTTTGTCAAAACTGAGTTAGCTGTTACCATAAGGTTTCATTTCTCATTCTTGTGACAGGACCAATACTGTTTTGATTGCTTGCTAAGTTTTAAGATCAGAAAATGTTAATCCTCCAATTTCATACTTATTTTTCAAGACAACTTTGGTTCTTCAGGGTCCTGAACCCTTCCAAATAAATTTGATGATTAGTTTTTCCACCGCAAAGAAGGTTGTTGAAATTTTGATTCAGATTGCATTGAAATCTACAAATTGTTTTGGCCAATAGTGACATATTAATGATATTTAGTCTTTTAATCCATAAACACAGCACATACTTCTATTTATTCAAGTCTTCTTCAATTTCTTATAGTAGCATTTTGTAGTTTTCTGTGTTCAAGTCTTTTATTTCCTTGGTTAGATTTATTCCCAGATATTTGATTAATTTAGTTGTTATTGTGAATGGAATTATTATATTTTTATTTCTTGTTCTGGTGCCATTGCTTATGTACAGAAATACTACTGATTTTTGGGTGTTGGTCTTGTAGCCTGTCACTTGATGAATTCATTTATTAGCTCTAGGAGCTTTCTTGTAGATTTCTCAGGATTTAATGTATATAGGATCATATCATATGCAAATGGGGAAAGTTTTACTTCATCCTTTCTAATTTGGATGTCTTTTTTTTTTTTTTTCCTTGACTAATTGCTCTGGCAAGAATTTCAACAGCAATATCGAATGACAGTGTTGACAGTGGGCATCCTTGTCTTACTCCTGAACTTAGGGTGAAAGTTTTCAGTCTTTCAGCTTTAGGTAGCATATTAGCTGTGGGATTTTCCAATATACTCTTTATCATGTTCAGGAAGTTTTCTTCTATTCTGTGTGGTTTAAGTACTTTTATGAAGAAAAGGTGCTTTATTTTGTCAAGTGCCTTTTCTACATAGATTGAAATGAGCTTGTGGTTGCCTTTTTCCTTTAATAAGTTAATGAGGTGTATTACATTAATTGATTTTCTTATGTTAAGCCAACCTTGCATACCAGGGACAAATCCCATTTAATCATGGTGTAAAATTCTTTAAATGTGTTGTTGGATATGGTTTGCTAGTATTTTGTTGTGGATTTTTGTATCTATATTCTTAAGAAATATTAGTTGAGGTAACAAGCATGCTACCATCGTTGGGCAGGCCCAGCATGTTGAGATGAGGCCTCCTCTCCTGCTGGGTGAGTGCTTGGCGCGGGTAGATTGTCGCCCCCCTGCTACTCTTGCCCATAACGGCTGCCTCCTCTATCTCCACCCAGCATCCGGTCTCCATAGGGGCCGCCCTAGGGTAATCGGCCTGCCTCTCCAGCGCCTCACCAGAACCCAACCCACAACTTCCCCTTATCTTCTGCCCCAACCCCCATATACCCCCGCCAGAATGATAACCTCACCTCTGCCCCTTTACCTAGCAACAGCCTCCAACAACCAATCGGAGGTCGCCTTCAGCTTAAGCCAATCCGCACCCCACACGTCGCCCCTTACCCTCGTACCTCACCCCCAACCGTCCCCCAACCAATTAGCGGCCTCCCCTCACATACATTGCCTTATTTGGCTTAGTCTTGCTACCACCAGCGCCCTAGCCTATATAAATGCTTCTTTTCCTCAATAAAGCAGACGCGTTGCCACCACTCTCCGTTTTTCCGCAGCATTCTTCACGCCGCTGTGTGTCCGCCCTTGACACTGCCCGCTGTCAGCCGTGCGCCCTCAATTAGTCTGTAATTTTCTTTCCTTGCAATATCATGATCTGAGTTTGTATGAGTGTGATATTGGCCTCCTAGAATGAATTAGGGAGTGTTGAATCCTCTTCAAGTTTTTGGAAGACTCTGAGCAGAATTGATGCTAAGTCTTTTGGGGATGTTTTGAAAATTCTCCTGTGAAGCCATTTGTTCCTGGGTTTTTCTTTATTAGAAGAATTTTGATTTCTGGTACAATCACTTTACTAGTAGTTTGTTGAGATATTCTATTTCTTCTTGATTCAGTACAGGAAGTTTGCATTTTTCTAAGAATTTGTCCATTTCATCTAGGTAATAAAATTTATTGGTGTGCATCTGTTCATAGTTACTCTTATAGTACTTTTATTTCAGCAGAATCAGTAATAATAGTCTTTCCAGTTCTGATTTTTTAAGTTCTTGTCCTCTCTCCTTTTTTATTCTAAAATGCCTAGTTAAAGTCCTGTCAATTGTATTGATCTTTTCAAAGAAACAGCTTTTGGTTTTGTTAATTCTCTCTTTTGTTTTTGTTTCATTTTCTGTTTCATTGATCTACACTCTAATCTTTGTTATTTCCCTCCTTCTGCTAGTTTGGGTTTGATTTGCACTTCTTTTTCTGGTTCTTCTAGTTTTAAGTTTAGGTCTCTGATTTGAAACCTTCCCTATTTTTAAATTTAAGTATTTAGACCTGTTAATTTCCCTCAGCGCTGCTGCTGCATCCCATAAATGTTGGTATGTTGTATTTTCATTGTCATTCACATACTATTTCCTAATTTCCCTTGTGATGACCTCTTTCACCATTGCTTTTTATGATTACATTGCTTAATTTCCATGTATTTGTGAATTTTTCATTTCTCTTGCTGTTAGTGATTTCTAGCCTCATTCTGCTGTGTTTGGAGAATATGCATTGTATGATTTCAATCTTTATAAATTTTTTGAGACTTGCTTTGTGACCTAACAGATGGTCTGTCTTGGAGAGTGATCCATATGCATTTGAAACAAATGTGTATTTACTTCTTGTTGGATTGTATGTACTAAATCAATGCATTAGTACATATTAGTTTATTTGCAGTATAGTTCAAGTCCTATATTTCCTTACTTATCTTCTCTCTAGAGGTTCTACCTATTAATGACAGTGGTATATTAATGTCTCCTACTATTAATATAGAACCATCATTTTCTACCTTGAAATCTGTTGGTATATACCTTATATAATTTGGGGCTCTGCTGTTAGATGCATATATATTTACAATGGTTATGTCCTCCTGTTGAATTGACCCCTCTATCAGTATATAATGACTGTCTTTTTCCCTTATAACTGTTTTTGATATAAAGTCTATTTTATCAGACATTTGTCTAGCTCTCCCAACTCTCTTTTGGCTTCTCTATGCATGGTATATTTTTGTCCATCCTTTCACTTCCATCTACTTGGGTCTTTGAATTTAAGGTGAGTTTCTTATAGACAGCGTATAGTTGGTTTTTTTTTTTTTTTTATCCTTTCTTCCAATCTTTTCATTTTAACAGAAGAGTTTGATCCATTTGCTTTTAAAAATCATTACTAGTAATGCAGGACTTTCTTCTACCATTTTTCTTATATCTTTTTCTCTCTCAATTCTTCTATCAATGCCTACTGTTTTAGCTTGCCAAAGGTTGCCAAAGTAATATAACCTAAATGGGCTGGTTTTTACAATGGAGATTTATTAACTTATAAGTTTACAGTTTTGAGGCTGTGAAAATGTCCAAATCAAGGCATCATTAGGAGATGATTTCTCCCCAAGCCACATCTGTGGGTGATGAGGTACATAACAGGACACAATGGCAGCATCTGCCAGTCTCTGCCTTCTCCTTCAGGCTCCATTGCCATCAGCTTCTAGCTGCTTCCAGCTTTCTCTCTAATCCTGTGACTTTTTCACTCCCACGGTCCATTGATTTAAGCTTCTAGCAGCTTTTCTCTGTTTCTTTGGCTTCCTCTCTCCTGTTTATAAAGGACTTCATAGAGAGGACCAGACCCATCCTAGGTGATGCCACACTGACACAATCCAATCAAATAGGCTTCAACATAACCCAATACAATCAAAGGGTCCCACACCCAAAGGAATGGAACAATTTCAGGATACAATTTTCAGGAGTCTACAAAAGACACAAACTACCATGTTCCATCCTCCAGATCTCACAAAATATATGTTTTTTTTTCCATATACCAAACACATTCATTCCACTGCAATATTTCAAATAAACTTAAATCATTTCAGTAACAATATTAAGTACAAATCTCATCCAAATCAGTTATAGGCATGTAGTATGTCCTGGAGGATATGTTTCATCAGGCTGTGTACTTGTTAAACTGAGATCAGTTTATCTGCTTCCAAAATACAAAGAAGGGACAGTCATAGGATAAATTCCCATTGCCCTAGGGAGAAACTGGAAGGAAAACAGGGGTCCAGGTCCCAAACAGTGACAAAAACCCACAGGGCATTCTCCAGTACATTCAGTGGAGTTAGGGTTCAACCCTTTCCCAGGGTTTTTCCAGTAGCAATTTTCTTGGGTCCATCCTCATGGAGCATGGAGGTTATAGCTGAAATCCAGGCCTCACTCTCTGAGAACACCAAGGTGATGGCCAGACTCTCCCCAATCTCTAGGGCTCAGACTCAAACCCCTCAAAACAATGAAGGGAGGCCAAAATCTCCCAAATCCCTAGGGATTTTGCCCTATCCTCTCTGAAGCCTGGGATGGGAACACTTTCCCTGACAATGGGTTGGAAAGCCACCCTCTTCATTGCCTGGGCATACTCATCCTTTCTATACACATGGGTGGGTTTGCTCTCTAGACCTGAGATGTCTTCAGTGCAGAACTCAGTTTTTGAAGTCATTTTTCACTCAATCTGTCCCATTTTTTCTCTTTTAGTTCAAGTCGGCAGTGGTTCTGCATGTACAGATCTCATACGACAAAAAATGTTAGTTTTGCATGCAGGATACAGAGGTCCAAGCCATAATAGTAAGACTTCCCATAGATGCTTCCTGGATAACTGCATTTCCAATCCTGATTTACACTGCAATGACTGACTAGTTCCATGTTCAGTTAAGTCCTCACAAGGGACACTCTTCTCTCAGGATTTGCTTTCTGGAAGCTCAGAATTTCCCAAACCATTAAGTTATGTTTTTTTGTTGTTTTGTTTTTGTTGTTGTTGTTGTTGTTGTGCCCAGGAGTTCTGTTCTCATCTTATCCCTTCCCTTTTACATTTTACTATAAGCTGCAGGTTTCACTTTCCACAATTAGTTTGGAAATCTCCTCAGCTAAATGTCCAAGATAATCACTTTCAAATTCTGCTTTCCATCTGACATCAAGAATTAATTTTACCAAGGTTTCTCTCACTTTAAGACAAGGATTACCTTCCTTCCAGTTTGAAATGATACATTCATCATTTCTCTGTAAGGCCTTATCAGAAGAATCTTTAGCTTCCATATTTCAATCCACAGTCTCTTCAAAGTGAACTAGGACTTTTCTATCACTGTTTTGCTAAGGAAAAGGCAGAAACTCCAAATGCTATATGAAAGTAGTTTTATTCAATTAAATGCATTTCAGGTTATATAAAATGATTATAATAATTGGGTAATCACAGTAGAAAATAATAACTAGGGATACAGAAAAGAATGAAAGTATATACGAACACTCACCAAATTGGGGGAAAACACAACATCTGATCTTTACAAGGCCAGGAAGTCCCTTTGGTGCTTGATCAGAGTTCCAGTTGGAAAAAGGGTCTCAAGCAGAGCGTCTCCTCCTTGGTGAGACTTCTACTGGCAGCCAAAAGGGGTCCCACTTTTATAAGAGACCAAATCTATGATCTCAGTTTGGTCATGCAACTCATTATTTGTCAGTTCTCCCTGGAGCAACAATGCCTGTCTCCAGGAGAATGGCCAGTTCCCCCGAGGCCAGTTCCCCCGAGGAGGGACATCATGCTCCAAAGGGCTCTATTCTATAAGTGGTACACTGAACAGGAACATGAAGGCTTTCACCTTTTAGTTTTACAGGGGATATAAACAGGACATGCAAAAGTCACATCTGGTAACTTGTTCCTTTTAAACATTTGTTTTTTGGTTACTAAGTGAGGGGGTTGCCTGCATAGCAGTGTTACAACATTCCAAAGGACAATGGACAAGTTAATCATTCACATTTCTATGTGAAAACAACAGACACCATTGATTAGAAAGCTATGACTTCACATTTCTTAATTATTTTCTTACAGTACATCAATCATGCATCTCAAAATTCTTCTATAATATTCCCCATACCTATTTATAAAACCATTCCAACATTTTTAGTATTTGCATACCAATACCCCACTCTACTGGTACCAATTTCTCTTTTAATTTGCTAAAGGCTGCCAAGATCTTATAACTGAAATGAGTTGGTTTTTACAATGGGGATTTATTTACTTATAAGCTTACAATTCTGAGGTCATGAGAGTGTCTGAAACTAGGCATGATCAGGAGTTGCTTTCTCTCTGAGCTGCAACTCTGGGTGATCAGGCATTTGGAAAGGCACAATGGTGGCATCTACTAGTCCCTATCTTTTATTCCAAGCTCTGTTGCTTTCAGCCTTTGGCTGCCTCTGGGTTTCTCTCTGCACCCGTGGCTTTCTCTCTCCCATGGTCCATTGATTTCAGCTTCTAGGAGTTTTTCATACGTTACTTTGGCCTACTCTAACCAATTTTTAAAGGACTCTATCAAGAGAACCAAGACCTAACCTAGTCTGTGCCCCACTGAAGCAAATCAGTCAAGTGGCTCTCAACTCAATCCAATCCACATCCACAGGAAGGAAACAATTTCAGAACATAACTTTCTAGGATCCACAAAGGACTCAAGCTAAGACACATACTTTTGTATTTATTTGTGTTTTTTTGTGCTGTACAATATTGATTGCCTTCTCATTTCTATCTGGACATAATTTTCATATATCCCTTGGCATTAAATATTGCATCATAAATATAATCGCATTTGGATTGATATCAAATTAACTTTGATAGTACAAAGATACACTTTTCATATACCCTTTTCCCCCTACCCATTTTGTATTTGTTACTACTTTTATTTTTGTGCATTGCATATTCAAATCCAAAGATTTATCACTACCTTTGTACATTTGGATTTTAGCACCATTAGAAGTAAGAAAAATAAATAAAATAATATTGGCATTTATAATTATCCAAATGATTACTTTTAATGAAGGTCTTTAATTCCTTTTTAAAAACTTTTTAACTGAAGTTTATCATTCATACATAAATATCCTTAAATGATAAAGTATAGTAAAAGCCGTGAACTTATAAAACAAATATGCATATCATCATGTAGGGCTTCCATGCATTACCCCACCAGCAACTCCTTACATTGTGTTGAAACAATTGTTACAAACTATGAAAGAGCATCTTCAAAACATTACTGCTAACGATAGCCAATATCTTACATTTGGTGTATTTTTCCCCCACCTCACCAGTTATTAACACCCTGTATTAGTATTCTTTATATGCTTAAGTGCATGAACTTTATAGTATATGATTTGTATCTCAGTATTACTATTTTTCCCACTATCTTTATGTCCATGCTACAAGTTCTTCCATTACTAGAATAGGAAATCTACTATAATCATAGTTGTATCCCTCCCCCCTTATGCTTATTCATTCCTCAGTCTTGAGGATTTTGGAGTAGAGATTCCCACTCTGCTTCTGGTTAAGTGGGGGCTTAGATCCCATGGGGCACACGGATGGAACTGTCTTGCTTGCAGTTGTAGATACTCTGTTTATTGGGATGGGTGTTGTTTTTGTTTACTTCTCTCTTATAAATCTTATTTTATACAGAGTATATATTTGTTGCTATTTTATTTTTAAAAATTTAGAAGAGTGCTGACTCATTATAAATATCTAGTATTGATTATTATTTCATATATTTGTGATATTATTAAATTTTCATTATAGATTTTAACCTAACATTAAAATGTAATGCACATTATTGAGTGATATTTTCACTGAATCTAAATTTTCCCAATATGAGACTTAAGATTCTTGCTTACTGTCTTTGCATTTCTTGAATATGACCTTTTACATATATTTACTTTCAAAGCATGAATCATTTTGTTTTAAGTATGCCTCTTTTATAAAGAAAAACGTTTGTTTTAGTTTGTGATCCAATATTAGATCCCATAACATTAAATGAATGAATTTATTTTATGCATCTTTTCTAACAAGTACTTAATTATTTTTCATGTTTGATTTTAGTCTCTACTGATGCTTTTTCTTATTTTCACATCATTTAATCTAGGATGAAAATTTGAAAAGTTCGCATTTTATCTTTTTAATTTTGTAGTGGAAACTTTGATAGCATTAATTTTATGTAATGAACCTATTGTTCTATATCTTTAGACATATAAGTGAATATCCTGTTATGACCAGTCAAACTGGTATATTTCTATAACCCTCAATTCTTCTTTCCATCATTTGTATTATCATCTGGTTATGATTATTGTGTTTTTCCTACCTCAAATTTTGAATTGTTTGAATTATAAATATTACCTGGTTGATCAGCTTTATTTTTCTTTGGACAATTTTCTTTGTCACGGACAATTCATGATAGTTTTTATTTTCTAACTCTGCCCCTTCCTTAACATTCTGATCTTTGCTACTTATATGTCTTCACTGTCATAAATCTTAAACTTTATAATCTATTTTCAAATAATTGCCATAATCTTTATAGTATCAATCTTACTTTGAAATGAGCAGGACTCATCCTGAAAGAAGAAATAGGGGAAGACCCAGCTAGACTGTCTTAAACTGCAATATAATGGGGCCACGATATTTTGAAGAAAAAGGCACTAAATGTGAGGGTGATGAGCTCAAAAATATTTATTAGGGGAATTTACATAAAGTGAGCTGTAGCTATCTCTTGACTGAGAGTGAGGCAGCCATAAATTGAGTATATCTGCAACTATGGGAATCAACAGATTATATATGGTTAAGGAACAAAGGTGGCTAAGTGTCAGTGGCTGATGAGAAAGTACTGGGAAAATATCTTGTTATGTGCTCTTTCTTCAAAACAAAATGTGTTTGGGACAAGTTGTACTAAAGGTTATAACAGCCAAAGCTTGGTGTGATTCCAGGGTATTATGGGAAGGGATGTCTGCAGAAGAGGGTAGAAGCAAGTTCAATCTTTGGTCAGTTAGGATATATAATATATATCACACAGAAGTACATATATTTCCTTTATCATCTAATGTTAAACGTTACTGTGGAGAAGCCAGTAACAGGTAATTTGATTATTTTTCCTGGATTCTTAAAATGACTTTCTTTGCAGTAGAAGCTTAGTAAAAAGATATGTTTCACTTAGTTTGTCATTTTTTTATTTTTCTAGGTGATGATGTTTATTTTCATTTGTATATTTAGCATTCTTTCATTTTTGGAAAGTTTTCTTGAATTATGTCTTTTAATATGCACTCTGTCCGATTTATTATGTTCTTTTCTTCAGGGATATTGATCACATAAATGCTGTATCTTCTTTAATTTGCTTTACATTGTCATATATTCTCTAAATTTTTAGTTTTTATTAATTCTATTATATTTTGCTTATTGTTCTCTAACCTGCTTTCCATGACATAAAGTATGTATGTTAATCATATAGGGTTTTAAAATTTTAGTAAATATTCAAAACGTAGCTCTTATCATTATGATCATATTCCATTTATTTTTATTGCTTCAAATATGTCCTTCATTCTATAATATCTTATTTTTCCCTTCAATTTAATTCCAGAGATTTCTTTCAATATTTTCTAGCTCTTATTTATTTCAATCTTCCTCCTTGAAGTTCTTTCTGTGCTAGCTATTTGCAATAAATTTATCCCCCTGTATAATGTGGAACTTCATTATAAACCAAGAGGTAAATCCAAGGCCATTAGAACAATTCCTTTGATTATGGTGAAGCTCCATATTTTAGAAGATAGTAAATAAATTTATTGTGGTAGACAGAAATCATGAGCTGTAGAATTGCTTAAAAGCAACCTTTCTCCTCCCACAAAGATGGTATGTCCTTGTATTTCATCTCAGTTTGTTTGCCATTCTGGGGTACAGGAGTCAAATGCTATATGCAGGACCTCCCATGTGGGAGGGAGGCACCGTATCTCTTGAGCCACCTCTGGTCCCTGTTTATTGTGTCTCTCATTGTGTTCCCTCATTGCATTATCTCATTGAGTTTTCTTGTGTCAGCTTGTGTACCAGCTCATTATCTTGCTTGATTTCTTTATGAGGAACCAGGAACTGAACCCGGGATCTCCCATGTGGTAGGCAGGTGCTCAACAGCTTGAGCCACATCCACTTTCCCTGAAAACATTTTCAACATATTCAGAATATTTCATAAACTATTGTATAATATTTTCTAAATTTTAATGAGGGTAATATATGTAATTTGAGGTAATTTTTGTCCTATCTACAACACTTTGTCTATATGAGTAAGAGATCTAAATTTGTTAACTGTGACATAGAGGCTTTATTGTAATACATTTACAAGATCTACAAAATTAGTTTTCTCTTTTAAAGTGTAGCCCTTAAATTCATATAATATTACTTTTGTTAACATTTAGACATAATCTACTAAGTATTCATTGAATTCATATGGAATGCTTGAATATTAACTACTTCTTTGAGGCAGGCAGAGAATATATAATTGGAGAGAAATAACCAAGACTACTCTATTAATACTTGATAGATTCTGCTTTATTTTACTAAGATTCATAGTACTATATTTTGTGTGATTATTTTTGGTCTAAGGACACAATGCCAAGTTCTATTACAAGCAAAGTCTCTCGCATATAGTCATAATTGTAGTATAGAAAATGGAAATTATCTGGGGCCTTATTATTTTTTTCTTTATTTTTAAAGAAGCTTTAGATTACATATGTGTTACATAAAAAAAAATATAGGGGATACCTATATGCCCCACTTTCTTCCCCTCAAACACTTTTTCACATTAACAACATCCTCCATTAATGTGCTACATTTGTCACAATTGATGAAAACATGTTGACACATTGCTTCTAACCTTGGACTATAGTTGACATTATAGTTTACACTTTGTCCCGCATAATTTTGTAGGTTATGACAAAATACATAATTGCCTGTATCCATCATAGCAATCTCATGCAGGACAATTCCAATGTCCCAAAAATGCCCCCATATTACATCTGTTCTTCCCTCTCTCTTCCCTCAGAACCTCTGGTGGCCACTGCTTTTATAACAATGGTAAAAATTCTTCCATTGCTAAAATAATAATAAGTCTGTAATAGAATAATGACAAGTTAACTTTAGTCCACTATTCATTCCCCAGTCTTGAGGATTTGGGGTGGTGATGCCCACTCTGTTTCATGGGCTTAGATCCCACGCTGCAGATAGATGGAATTATTTTGCTTGCAGTTGCAGACACCCTCTTTTCCTTGAGATGCGCATTGTCCCTCATCATCTCCTTGTTAGTTGTCCTGGATGAGTCCAATGAACTGGAAAGTAAGTGTTGCAACTCTGCTGAGATTCAGGGCTCAACTGGCATGTGAATGAATCAAAGACTTAAGTCTCTGAGACATATATTTAACAACTATCGTGCTAATTCTATGTTCAAATCAAAAGCACAGAAGAGCCATTTGTAGGGAAACATCATTATTATAAGTTTGTAGTAAAAGGAGACAAAGAAATATATACATCTCAAAATAAAACAAGGAAAGCAAAAATGATCGAAACATGCATAATATTCTGAAACTTCAAGTTTGCAAACAGCAACATCACACCTATTGGCCCATGCATGATCAAATCTCAACCCATCTTGGCAGCTTGTTGGAAGTATTTCATTGTTCAATGAAAATGTATTAGATCATGTAGACAGTTAGCTATCTACAGATCAGGTGATGAACCTAAGTGACCTTTGGAGTTTGATTTTCAACTTGAATTCTAGTGTGTAAATGTATTCTTCAGTTATCTTCCTTTGCTAATACACAATGTCTTTTGTTTATATAAAGGGCAGAGATGGCAAGAATTCAATGGAGATGGACTAACAAACACACAAACTTCTAATTAAGCTTTCATACATAAAAATTAAAACTGTACATATAGATTCAAAACTTAATTTTTGCACACATATGACATCTACTTTCCCCACAGCAATTTACCCTTTTCATTATATTCCCAGATGGAAAAAAAAGTGAAAATTTTCCTATGACAAAATAAATTTTTACCTGTTTATTGACTTCTTTTTCTCCATGAACTTTTTTTTTTTCTTAAAGATTTATTTTTATTTATTTAATTCCCCTCCCCTCCCCCGGTTGTCCGTTCTCTGTGTCTCCTTGCTGTATCTTGTTTCTTTGTCCACCTCTGTTGTCGTCAGACGGCAGGGGAAGTGTGGGCGGCACCACTCCTGGGCAGGCTGCTCCCTCCCTCACGCTGGGCGACTCTCCCCATGGGTGCACTCCTTGCGCGGGGCTCCCCCATGCGGGGGACACCCCTGCGTGGCATGGCACTCCCTGCACGCATCAGCACTGCGCATGGGCCAGCTCCACACGGGTCAAGGAGGCCCAGGGCCCGAACCCCGGGCCTCCCATGTGGTAGACGGACGCCCCAACCACTGGGCCAAAGTCCGTTTCCCTGAACTTTCTTATATAAACCAGTAGTCTTTGACCTAGAACAAAGAAACACTGGAAAGGAGCATGAGTTGTAATAAGGAAGTTAAGCCATGAAATGTGAACCACTTAGTGGTAAATGTGTGGCATATATAAAAATCAGATTTGTCTCACAACTGTGTCTTCCATAATCAAAGTTCTATTATATACAGTTCCATGAATTTCATACCTCTTTTGGATTAAATGTGTAAATACAGAGAAACAATACAAGTGTAAGATGCACATGCTTATATCAGTGAGTGTAACATTTATTTCAAGTTATTTTAAAACTAAAACTCTATTGAAAAAGAGATAATACAGGTTTCATTGCTTTCTGTTATTTGCTGTCAATTTATTATATGTTGCTTCTTATAGTAATATTGATTTGAACTTTTATTTCAACATTTTATTTGAACAAATTGGATATGTTTATTGCCGTATTGGTCATATTGTTTTATTAATATATACATTTTTATAAATTAGCAGTTAACTTTTTCTTCCGTTCCAAATTCATGAAATTTTTATAAATATAGCTTGGTTTCTGAATGTCTTCAGTTGCATATATCCTTGCTAGTTTCTTATCTTATATATTATCTTAATTGACTAGATGTTCATTTAATTAATTAAAATATACTTTATTTTAAAATTGTGTACAAGTTCAGCTTCCTGAGAACTGCTTAAGATTTCTTTTTGAATAGTCAAAAACTCAGCTTGATCTTATTCAGAAAAGGTTTGATGAGAAAATATAATTCTAAAGAGACACACTAATAGTTTATTGATAATGATATATCCTCTGCTTCAGCAATACTGCATAGAAATGAAATTAAAATCATAAAAGCATAAAAAGACATACAGATGCATTACAGAAGTCAACATAAAGGAACTAGAGCAATTGACAATCAACTTTCATTACTTTCTCATCTTTCTCTTTTATGCACAATCAACAGTGCTTTCCTTTTCTTTTATTTATTCTGTCATTTATTTCAGTTTTAGATTTCAACCAAATTTCTCATGTAAGTAATTTTCCTTCACTTGTATATCTCACATCCTCAATTTTATGAATTTATTTACAATTATGAAAAAAATTAACCTGTCCTTCAGCAACCTAATTTTTTGGACTTTTATAAATGAAGAAAATTATTGATTAAGTAATTCTTAGTATAAACATTTTCTTTTTACTTTTTTTTTATTCATGTGTGTCTTAACAATTTACCTTGGGTCTAGCAACTGCATCATACTGTATGCAATTATTCTTCTTGGAAATGAAGAGCTGGAACAAAGAAATAATACGTAAGTATTGGTTTGCATAAAGTTGGATAGAAGAGTATATGAAATGTGTAATGTGTAATGTATGCACAGCAGTGCCTAAAACATTGCCTAATAGGAGGTATTTTATTAATATTTGTTACAAAGTTAAGTCATTAATTGATTCTAGGATATTTCATTTTAATAAAATAGTTCATTTAAATTAATAAACCTATACAAAATAATTGGCAAATCCTTACTCCACTTCCCCTTTTGTATGCTTCATAGGTATTTGAAAAGAAATTGTTTTGTCAGTTATTTGAATGCACAGTTCAATGAACATCCCTATGAGTGGTATGTTCAAGTCCTCTAATTCTATTGTGTTAATTTCTTACTCTTCCTATTGATAGTGTTTTTGATGGTGGCATATTAACTGCTTAGATATTCATGACTATTATATTTTAATTATGGAAATTGACAATTTGTATATCATTGACATTGTATAAATTGACAAAGTATCCTTTGTCAGGTTGGTTTTTTGTTGTGAATTTTACCTTATTCGATACCAAGCCCTTGTTTCTTTTTCACTACTTTTTGCCTGATATGCTTTTGTCTGTTCTTTATTTCCGTATCTCCTTGTTTTTGGTATCATATATACACTATAGAGAAGGAATTTTATTTGTAAGCAGTTCTGAAAATGTTTAAAAGTGTAGTAATACCATTAATATTTTATTGGTATAATGTATTTGCTCTGTCTCAGATCTGTCATTATTATTTTATTTTATATCTCCAGGATTTTTGACAAAGTATTCTGTTTCTTGTCCTTTTTTGTTTTGTTTTGTTTTAATTTGCTTTGGTACATGGAACTTCTATAGTTCTTTTTTTTTTGTGGTTAACTTTCACCTAATTGTTGGGAGACAATTCTCCATAGTGTTTTTGCATGTCTTGTAACAGCTTTCTTCTGGACTATCTTTTTAGAATGTTTTCATTTGCTAATAACCTTGGAAGATAGAGATAGTGTCTCTCTCCAAAGCAGAGAGCATGTCTTTCCTGACCAGAATAATAAAAACGATGTCTTTATCCAGGGAAAGTTTTGGCAGGTTTTCTCCCAGTCTGCTTTGAAAGATTGGGTTTTCCTAAGCTTTGGGTTTCTCAGTGTGCACAAACCTGTCTATCCAGCATCCACCTGAACCCTTCTCAGTATCACCCCCTTGGGACCCAGGGTATAAGGGAAAGTGAAGAGAACATGAAAACAGGAAGCTCATGCTGCCTAGAGTATCATAATGAAATCTTTGTCTCTGACTGAGATGTCTTCTGTTTACTACCAGCATCTATAAAACCATGGCAAGGCAACTTTTTTGCTGGCAAGTAGTATAAAATGCCACGCCCTTCACAGTTCTTGGCACTATTACTTTAATTTTATTCCTTTCTTCACCTTTCCATCACTAGTTCTTCTCTTTTTCAGCTGTATACCTCATACGTATCTTTTGCCTCCTGCTTATAACCTGGATGTAATCAATGACCTTATTCTGCTTTCCATTTTCAATGTACTTGCAGCATCAACATCAACTAAGATTTTGGTTGAAATGCAGGATCATGGGTGGAACCCTGAATGTATTGAATCAATGCCACTCAAATCATCTAGGAAATTTTATTTAAAAATTGATGCTCATTCAGTAGTGAGCCCTGCAGGGACTTTTTCCTTGAGTTAGTTCATTCAGTCTCATGACTATAATACTGGGCAAGTGTTGATGAATCCAAAGTTATATATTTAGCTCAAGCCTTGCAAAGACCCTCAGTTGCTTATTAACTGTCTACTTACATGTCTAATAGTCAAAGGGGATATATAACATATCAAAAGTAGAAATATTTATTCCAACCCAATAAATCCCACTCCATAGCTGCTCCTGTACTGAAGGTAAAGGGCACCATCATCTACTGTGTAGCTTATGTGAAAAATTTAAGAGACATCTAATTTTTCTGTACCACTCTTTTCTTATTATCCTGCCTTATTGATTCTAATTTTAAATATGTCTGACTCTAATTACTATTAAACAAATCCAATGTCAACCTTTTTGGTCATACCATCATCTTCTCTTACTTGGATGACAGCAATAGCCTCTTTACTCACCTTCCTGCTCCCACTTGGATGACCTGTAGCCTATTTTCACAGAGTGGTCAGTTATCTTTTTAAAACAAAAATCATAAGCATGGCACAAAAGATTGGTGACAGTAGAACACTAAAAAGGCTAAAATAAATTTGTTTCTTTGAATTCGATGGGGACTATCTATACTTCTTCTTCCATAAAACCATATATCTAGGTCATACATTCCTTCTTCTAATTTTAAATGGTCTCTTACCATTAAGGAGTGTGTGTGTGTATGTATGTGTGTATCTGTATCGAAGAAAGAATATTTATGCCAAAAAAAGTTTGACCAAAGTATTGAAATCAAACACCAAAAATTCATACAAACAAGATAAAATTTAAAATAAGTGAACAAGATAATTTGAAAAGATAGAATATATTAGTGAAAGGTAAAATTAAATGAGTGAGTTCGTTACATGCAATAGAATACCATACATTCACTAGAGGTGAGTCCTGCATTTAACTCTTAAGCATTATCAGCAAAGGAAAAGAATAAAAATGATTGTTTTTATGATTTGCAGTGTTCAAAAATAAAATCAACAAATAATCTCATGGAGAAACATAGTCATTTTGATTAATATAGTTAGAAAAAGGTTTTTTCTTAGGTCTTCATATAGAAAACTTTGCAGTGAATTAGATCACATTTTAAAATAAGCCCTACAATAAATATAGTCAATCACTATACCATATATATTATAGTATATATATAATTTATATATATAAAATATCAAGTATTGTATATAAATAAACAAATAAATAAACAAATCAATAAACAAAGAAAACAAATGCTTTCTTTTAACTGTCCTATTATATATATAAACAAACAAATAAATAAATGGTTTCTTTTAACTGTCCTTTAATATGGGATAATGTCAAAGTGCAATTCAGTAAATGTATTTTACAATGGCCTTAACAATGACACCTATGACCTGTTTTAAGTTAGTATAAATTAATCTTGGGCTGTAATCTATTTTAATATCAAAACGATTGGATGAATTGTACATTCTTTCAACAGCATTCCAAAGTACAATATTTCTTAAATGAATTTTTAAAGTTTGTACCAAATAATGTATTATCAATATTTTGATAAAAGCTTAGATTTGATTAACACTCCATAATCACTTACTGTATCCTTCAAGACCTACTGAAAATTGGCTTCAGCTTCCCTTTTAAATCCTAGCGCTCCTGGTTTTTTTCTCTTCCCCTTTGTCCCTACTACCCAACTATAAAACCATACTACAAATACTGGTTAATTCTTGTTTTGTTTCGCTGAACAATATGTTTTGAAAATCCTTTCATATCAGTACAAAAAGGATTTCCCAGTTATTTTTACATCTGTGAATTATTTAATTGTTTAGGCTGAACCATGATTTAATTAACCATTTCCCTTTTTAAGAATATTTAGTTTGTTCCAGCTACTATTTCAAAAAAATTCTCTAATGGGACTATTGTATGCATTTCTTTTATGTGTAAATATATGTGAAGAACAAATTCCCAGAAGTGGGATTGCTAGATCAAATGGAGAGATTTTACCGAACTGTTTCCAATGGAAATTTTACCAAGTGTTACTCCCTTCAATATAATATGAGACTATTTCCTCAGTGTCTTTCTAGGGTGTTATTTATCTTTGATAAGTTTTAGCACTTTCCTTCTTTTGTGTCCTCATAGTATGTTTGGCTGGATTTTGGTCTGGTTCCTTTCTTTTTATCATATATCACTGAATGTGTAGATTTTTTCCTGGACTATTTATTTGCAAATGGTTCTAACAGGTGAATTGTTGAGATGCAAGGTGCCACTTGCTGTTTTCACACAAGAGGCTCCCTTATCCTCTTCAGCCTCAGACACAGACTGCTACTTCCCAAATACAACTCATCCATGTAATCCCTGACTTTCCTCTACTTTTTCTAACCACGGTATGGCTGGGGGCTTTCTGCTGCCAACTTGGTTCCCCTCTGTACCTACACCCACGGTATAAATAAGGGATTTGACTTTGTTTCTCAATTGTGTTCTTCAACTTTCAAGGGGATATGCTTTTTGTAGCTCTCTTAAATCTGTCAAATTGAACCCACTGAATTTCCCACTCCATCGTTGCGGTTCTTACCTGATCCCAGATGTTTCAGAATTCCTCATTAAATAGTTTGGTGTCTTGGATTTATGCTTCCCCTTAGAGTCTCTGCCCTCTCCCAAAATGGAGCCTGTAAGGATATTTTTCATTCTGCTTAATACACGTAAATATGTCTAAGGTGAGAAAGAAAATGTGTTTGTTTATATAGGCATGTTCAGACCTTAGTTTCCTTAAGGTTTTTTTGTAAGTTTTGAGTGAGTGACTGTGAGCTTCTGTAATTTTCCATAAAATGAGTCAGAACACATATTTTGCTTTGCTTAAGAGCAATGCAAAATATTTTAAGAGTCAGTCAACTGGAGATATTAATTTTGAGGACTTGGATAAAAATCTCATGAATAGAATGCTACCTAATCACAAAAGGCACATATCTTTTAAACATAGGAATGTATACGCTTTTTTCTGTATGCCCTGACAGTACTATATAGATACACTCCTTAAAAAAAATAAAATCTCCATAAAGCTTCCATAAAACATTTCTGAAATAAGTTCTTTTCATAATGTCTACAATATAAACTAAATGATTTCTGTTTATGAAAATTGTAATTGAAAATATTAGTATTAGATAAGGAAATATGACTGAGTAGGCTCATGTAATACTGATGTATAACAAATAAAGGGTATATCTAAAGTCACATATAGCCTGAGAATAATTTTGATACAGTTCAGTGGTGTCAAATTGGGATGTGCACTATTCTATTCTTTAAATTGACAATGTAAGATTAGGCGAATGGAAAGTAGATTATAAAATTATATTTATTAAGCTAGAAAATAGAACAATCTTCTCTCCTACGGCTTATATGCCTGAATCACAGCTTCCATGAAGTCATGGAACTGAAATGACACAGTTTAAAAACGTTGGTCTAAAATCTGAATTCTCTTATACCTTTGGATCCAAAGTAAGTTAAAATCAGCACAATGGATGATGGCAACACTGTAAAGCAAATGTTTTAGGTACTTCATATTGTCATACCCATTTCTTCATAAACACCTGCATTTTTTTCTTGAAATATTGAAGATGAAGTTCTTGAAATTTTAATCTAAATTGAGAACCCTTTGAAAGGTTTTATATTTAAAAAAAAACATAGTCTAAAAAGTGTAAATAAATAATTAAATTTAAAAATATTGCTATTACCTAATCCCAACAGTATTTACTTAATCCACTTCTGTCCTGTACAATTACTTTGCATCCTCTTTTGCAGATTATAACAATCTGAAATATAATGGAAAGTAAATCAGTTCTTGGTAAGGAAGGTATGGTTATTGAGAAAACTGACTGTAATGAAATGTAGCTTTTTTTAATAAGACCATGAATTTTAACAAAAAAGACTTGTGCATTTGGACATTCTGCACTTCAATGGAAAGAATAAAATATAGCCTATACCTCACATAAAGCAGAACTTGAACTTCTTTTTACAACTTACCACAAACCCCTTTGTAATTAAAATGTTTGAAATTCAACATATTTGCTTCCATTTGATTTGCTATGTTTTAAACATGCAAAGAAATTATTGTGTTTTATATGTCTATTTCATTATTTTTTCTACTGAAAATGTGAGAAAACCTTATACAACCTATCTTTATTTAATTAATTTCCACTGACTAAAATGCTGTGACCTCTAGTCACACTCAAAGCAACTACTCTGAGTCTAAGCTTGCTCTTTCCCTCAATTAGAGAAAAAGACATCATTCATCATTGTTTGAGGAAAAGCTCGAGTCAAAAGATTTCCAAATAAATCCCAAATGGCAGTCAATTAGTCATTACTCTGGCAACCTGTCCATACATCTGTTGATAAGTGAATGTTTATACAAGTTACTCTCCCTAAGGGCCAACCAGTAACTACATGAAACATGGTGACAAGAGCTGTGACATAGCCCTTTTGCAAAGTGTCTCTGATGGCATTTAATCAAAGGATGCCTTGAGCTCAACAAACCTCTACTAATAATACAATAGAGTTGAGCACTACTTCTAATATTTCTGCTATAAATCTTGATACTGACTTTTACTTTAGCAAACAAATTGTTAATAAATTCAACTTGTATTGAGGAAAACATACATAAAAACATGTTTCATGGTAGTTTTGAGCGTTGTCTCAAATCAGACACTGAAGTAACAGTTTTTAAAATATTATATATGCTTATAGAACATTATGTTTACTCAATATTTGATGAGAAGCAGAACATTACATCTGTACCAAAAACAATCATTATTTGTCTCCAAAGGCACCAAAGAAGAAAAATGTATGTATATAACTTCCATTAGTTTAAACGGCAATAGTTGAGATCTTCTGGCATTAAAGTGAGAATGGATTTGTGGTTGTGACTAATAAATACAACTAATTATAATTATTTTATTTCACTATTAAATTATACTTTACCTTATTACTCTATACTTAAAATACTTCATACATAATAGTTTTATGTAAGCATTTTATATTAGTCTGATGAAGTTAAAATAGTGTACTTAGTTCACTTAAAGTTACACATTATTTTAAGTTAAGATCTTAAATTAAAATTTATTCAGGTATTTGAACTAATACTGTAGGTGGATAATTATATTAGAAATTTATTTTTATGTTAGATTCAATATGTCACTTTAAAAAGTTACATAAAAAGTTACTATATCTCCCATAATAATCCACAAAGTATGTCCTATGATGAAGATTGTACTCTACAGCAACTATCTGATAAAACAAGCAAGTAAAATTCATAATGAATATAATAAGGAACTAAAGTTTCAGAAAAATCTATTTGCTAGACATCCTTCTCTTTTTCCTTTATTTTTTCTAATATTTGCAAATATTTGGAAGTATATTAATTTTTACCTAGAAATGTGAATCTTTTGCATTCCCTGTATCTGTGTTGGGTTTGAAGACTTCTTATTAGTTCACAAGTATATGGAAACCTAAAGGATAATTAAAAAAAAAAAAAAAGAAACAAATTAATGGATTTATTGCATAAGTTATTTGGAACAGACAAACTTTGTTTTGCCTATGAAACATTAAATCTTTACACAATACTCACATTAGCACCAAACAAGTGGCAAAGCATGTGTTGCCTTCCTATGAATTTAAAATAATCATTTTTAATGACCCCGAAGTAGAGAAACCTATATATACAAGCCATCACGAAGGCATTCTCTAATTAAATAAACACAAATTTTGCCATTGGAAGAAATTTATTTCAAATAAATTGAAGTCAAACTCAGTACTCCATGGGGATTTATTCCATTAATAATAGAAAAATTATGTCCATACTAGTCATGATTATGTTTTCAATAAAGGGAATATGTAAACATAGGTGGGCATAGTCACTAAAGTCACTATATTCTTGTAATATAGCGCACATTATTCTCATTGTATAATCATTCTATTATAATTTCTACCTGTTCATGACCTTATGGAAATATATATATTTTTTCAAAGTTGATATTTAAATCCCTTTATTTATTTTATTTTTTCTTATATTATCATCTTTGATCACTCAAAAATGTATCACGTGTGTATTTCCCAGGTAGTATAGAACTAAATATTATAAATAGTCTTTATGGAAAATATATGAAAAAGTTAAATAAATTATATAGGTAAATATAGTAAAGTGAATTACATATCACATGATTCATATCCCAAGTGCTAGATAGACTTCACTTACTTAAAAATGTATACAAAAAGTTATAAATATGGGGAATTTATATCATCCCATCTGAATTAATCAGCCAAAGGGGTGCTGATGCAAAGTACCAGAAATCTATTGGCTTTTATAAAGGGTATTTATTTGGGGTAGAAGCTTACAGTTACAAGGCCCTAAAGAATCTAACTCAGGGTTACTTCCTCACCAGTCTACTGCCATGTGTTGAAGCAAGATAGAGGGCAACCTCTGCTTGGTCTCTCCTTCCTACTTCCTCTTGAGGTTCTGTGGTCCCAGCTTCTTGTGATCTCAACTGTAGGCTGGCATAGGGTTCATTTCTCTTCCAAGGGCTTTAGCCATTTCAGTCTTCTTTCTGTCACATGTCAGGACCACAATGACTAAGTTGTCTCTTTCTATATCTTCTGAGTCTTCTTGAACGAGTGCCCATTTATATCAACCCATCAAAGGGGTGGGAACTTAACCTGAGTTACACCCTACTGGCATGGTAGAATCAAAGCCTTAATCTTAACATAATTTAATCAAAGACATCTCAGCTGAATCTAATGTAATCAAAGGTGATCACACCAAGTGGAACAGTTGACAAACATAATCTTTCTTTTTGGAATTCATAAATAATCTCAAACTGCCACACCATCTAATTTGTTTTTGGTCTTGCTATTGTTGAAGGGACAACTAATAGTAAAGTTATTTTCTTAGAAGAATATTCTAGGAAAATGTATCTTTAATGAGCTCTTCTTTAGAACACAGAACAATTTAAAAGTTTCTTCTCATTCATTTCTATTTTTAAAAATTTGCCTATGTACCATGCCAGAATATGAAAAATTGGCAAGTTAAAAAAAATCTCTCTCAGAATGAAGTATAGTAATACTCAGTCATTTAAATTCTAATATTGATTTTATGGCCAGAAATATGTATTTAATTAATTATGCTTTGTGATATATTTATATTTCACATAAAAATCTAAATTTAAGTGAATTTTTCCTTACAAACTAACTAATATTTCTGTAGATGAGTCAACAAAACTATTAAAATATATTGATAGCTTATTAAAACTGAAATAATATATTTATACCTGTCAAAATTACTTTACCAAGTGTTGTGAATTGGATTGTGGTATCTTTGAATGTGACTTTACTTATAAAAAGGGTCTTTGCATATGTAATCACATTAAAATGAAGTCATAATGAATTAGAGTGGGCCCTAAATCCAATGACTTCTGTAATTTTAAGAAGAGGAAGATTTGGAGTCACAGACACATACACAGGGAAGAAAACCATGCCAAAACAGACACAGAAATTAAACTGATGGACTTGAGGAGTACAAAAGATTGCTGGCAACCACGAGAAGCTGAAGAGTGGCAAGTTAAGAACCTCCCCTATAGTTTTCAGTGGGAGCATAGACCTACCAACACCTTAATTTTAGACTTCTAACATCTGGAACTGTGAGAGAATAAATTTCTTTTGTTTTTAGTCACTTAAGTTTGTGGTTATTTTTTATGGCAGCCCTAGCAAATAATACACCAAAGGAGTAGAAGTTTATTACTATAATTGGGTTGCCACATTTAAATATGGAGGGATTATGTCAAGTAACCCTAAAATGTGTTCTCCCCTTTTATCACAGAAATGAAATTTTAACTGGACACACTGACCCTTAGTATAAGGACTACAGACTGACTAAGTTTCCATACAGCTACATATGAATATGACACTAAGTTCTCACCAGACCCATATAAACATAAATGTTTACAGAAGCTTTTTCCAGCATGCCTTGATTCTAGCTCTATTCCATCTTCTTTGTTTCTTTTCCATCCAACTTGGAATGTAGATTCCACCTTAAACCATGACGAAAACAATGGGTTGGTAAACTTGAAGGAGTCTGGATCTCCAAGGAATGTTCAGGTTAGACTTAGATTTTTTACCTTCATAAGTTTGCTTGTGAGAAAGAAGTATCTATTTTAGTTATGTCATCCTTATTTTATGTTTTTTTTCTGTTGCCATAACCAAGAAATTCCTGGAAACTGAAAAAAAATGCTTTATAAAAATTATAAGGTTTCTCACTTACCCATTCTTATTTGAGCATGTTTTTAAATAAGTTATTTTAACTGAAATTCTGAAGATAGACCCGTCTTAATGGGCAGTGCCTTCAAAATAATGGAAAAATGGATAAAATGTCCTGATACTGAGAATTAAAGTAAGAAGTGCTTAAATAAAATTTGATTTTATATATAAAAAATGTGAAATTTAACTTGTTCTCAAGAGAATACATAAATATATATGTTTTAAATATATATTTATGAATAGAAAATTATTGAATGCTGTGGACAGTGGGAGTGATAATTATAGTCTCCTCCCCCTAACCTACCCACACTCCATCTTATAACTTTTTCCCTGACTTAGACTGAAAATAAACTAGAATCGTTAGGTATTGATATCTGTTATGATTAAATGAATCTCAAAAAGACATAACCAACATTACTGAAATTGTATGCAGTTGAAATCAATGATTCAATATTATTTTTATCCCTGTGAAGAATACAAATATACAAACCAAAACTTTATTCTTTTTTATACAGTTCCTGGATTTTAAATAGGTCCCCAAACTGAGTTTTTCAAATAAAATAGTCAGCAGCTTCAAGGATTCGGATAAACTACTTTCTTTGTTTTGTTTTGTTTTATTGGTTCACATTTACTAACATAAAAAGACTATTGAATTAACAGGTATGTGTACATTGTGTGGAGCCATGAATTCTGATTGTTCTTTCAGAGACAAATCCCTTTTCTCTTGTGCTCAGCAAAATAATAGACCATAGTTCATAGGTATGCAATACCAGCTACCATTGTATAGTTGGAATCAATAGCATAATCCTATTAAATTCTCCAAAACAGTTTATTTTATGATATAAAGTGGAATTGTGATTGATTTTTAAAGTAAACAGTAGTTCTATATTCAACTCAGCCTAGAATAACTTTTAAAGCAGAAACTTTCTCTTTGTGGGACTATTGTTTTTCTTTTATTTGTCCTGATTTTGTAAACATATTTGTCTATGTGGTCTAATTAAAAGATATTGAATCTAAGCTTTACTTTTCACTCGAAATTGAGTTGACTTTATCCCATTCTCGAAATAGAGAACCGAATGCCTATTTTAACTTTTAACCACTTATCTTAGATCAGACAGACACACCTGATTAAAAAAATAGCTCTTAGACAATGGTGATGTTTCATATTTCATACCAGTCTCATTGCTAGGTTCAGAATTATTAAAATTATTTACAAATAGAGAGTAAATATTAAGCCAGCAATATCAGTTATGCTCTGATTCTTCTCTGATTTCTTAAGTTCCCATATCAAATAGTTGAATCCAGTTCCACATCAAATGCTAAATATTTTGACTATCCACCCATTGAATGTATTTACAAATGATGGTAAACTCCTAAGATTAACTGACTTTTCCATATTATTAAAACTCTTGGGAACCAGAGGTGGCTTAAGGGTTGAGCATTCACCTCTCACAAGGGAGGTCCCAGTTTCAGTTCCTGGTGCCTCCTGAAAAGACAAAAACAAACAAACAAAACAAATGGGAAAACCAACTCAGTGTAGCAAATGTGGTTCAGGGGTTGAGTGCCAGCTTCTCACATATGAGGGCCCAGATTGCCCCAGTACCTCAAAAAAGCCCAAAATGCTTAGGATGATTTAAGATGTCAACTTTAGGGATTATCCTTTAAATATCATGAAAGCTTTGGAAAAATAAAATGCAATTTTCTCCAAGCAGAATTGCATATGGTGAAATAAGGTCTTTCATACTAAGGAAGAATCTCTTTGTATCCAGAGCAAAAAAAAAGAGTTTATAATCTTGACCTACTGTCTACTATCTAGTAAGCCAAAGAAGATTCTTCCAAGTAAACTTCCAACTTAACCTTTTTTTTAAAGATTTATTTTTTATTTATTTCTCTCCCCTTCTCTGACCCAAGTTGTCTGCTCTCTGTGTCCATTCGCTGTGTGTTCTGTATCCGATTGCATTCTTGTCAGTGGCACTAGGAATCTGTCTCTTTTTTTGTTGTTGCATCATCTTGCTGCATCAGCTCTCTATGTGTGTGGCGCCATTCCAGGGCAGGCTGCACTTTTTTCGTGCTGGGTGGCTTACGGGGTGCACTCCTTGCACATGGGGCTCCCCTATGCGGTGGACATCCCTGCGTGGCATGGCACTCCTTGCATTTCTCAGCACTGTGCGTGGGCCAGCTCACCACATGGGTCAGGAGACCCTGGGTTTGAACCTTGGACCCCCTATGTGGTAGGTGGATGCCCTACCCGTTGGGCCAAATCCGCTTCCCCTCCAGCTTAAACTTGATATGTTCATAGCTCTACCTGAAATACACAGACTTTGCCTAATTCAGTTTCATCAAAGGTAGTTCAAACAAAAATAAGGTTCTGTAGTCGACCAGGAATTATAAGGAAATATTTGGAAGACAGAGGAGATGGATTCAAAACAAGAAGAGATATCTCAATCCAAAGAGTACATAGAGAAGCCATCTGCAAAACATGGGAGCAGCTTGCAAAGTACACCAACACTAGAAGGATTATAAGGAGACTATTAGGATGAAAAGTAAATCCCAGCTCCATGTTATGTGTAAGGCATAATCATAAAACAAAACGAAGTAAGGTGAAAGTTCATGGTATCAGCAATTATACATTATTATGACAAATTCTCATATAAATGAATTTTAATATTAGGAAAATTATATGGAAATAGTATAGAATATGAACTGCTTAGAATAGAGGCTCATCTTTTTCTTTTTCCCGGTTTAAAATTAAACAGATGATCTTTTTAATGAATTTGGAGACTGCATCCATCATTGTAAGTGAATTTCAATTTTGTGCAATAGAAAGGAAATTTGTTTTTCTAAAAGGTGCTAACTGGTATAAATGTGAAAATAGCTTTATACAGAAACAAACTAGCACATGCACTCCAGAAGACCCGTTTGTTCTTGGACTGTATTCCTTACTCTTTATTATACAATATAAATTATTCCTGAAAATTTTTATGTCATTAGATTTTCCCATGTAGTTTCAATGTGCTCATTACATAGTGCCAGGGAGCATCTGTACTTTCTAGTTGCACTCCTCTGCTTGATAATTACTTTCCTCAAGAATAGCTATTTTAATCAGGTAGGAATGTAGTAGTAATTATTGGATGCTTGTTCAAGAGTTACCATTTGTACAGGATCAGGCTCTGTAGGTCACCAAAAACTAGGAAGATTGGATTCATTTTATTAATTTGTTGGAGCACTGGATTTTTGCCTATCTTTAAGGAAAAAAAAATATATTAGAAAATTGTCTCTTTCAAAGTCTGTACCTCTGGGTAGATGAATTTTGTAACAATATCATCTTCAAACATGAAAGAATACTTTTGCTTAAAATCAGGCTGTAAACATTGTTTATTGAGGTCAGCTAAGGGGATAAGGAAGTCGATGCCAATCATGAGGTTCTAATCTAAACAGGCATTGGTCTGTCTTGATCAGCAAAGTCTAGTTGCTCAAGAAAATTCCAAGGCTACACCGCATTGAGATTATTAGTCTAAATGGATACCACAGTGGGTAAGCAGCAGTCAAGAATTCACCTAGATTATACCCAAACAAAATCATTTCTGCCAAATTTCGCTCACATTTCTACTCCTCAATGGATTCTACAAATTGATATTCTACTTCTTCCACATAATTGTCAAACTGAGATCTACTACTTCATCAACCAAGATCCAACAGCTCAAAAGTATAGACAGGTCTTTCCATACAAAGATTGGCAAAATTTAGTGCCCAGACTCTAACCACCTCCAAAATCATGGAGAAAGACAAATGAAGTCTTGCTTGAAATATTATGGGAGTACTTCAGTACCTTTAAAAAATTTCCATTAGATTTAAGAACATGTTTTATTGTGTATATATACCTTCAAACTGCAACAGTCTACCTAGATTTGTAGACATCAGCCTAAGGTTCTGACATTTACTATTTTTATTTTCATAACTGCACAGGCCAATTTTCCCCTGTTCAGTTTATCACAGAGATTGTTTTATTTCTTTCCTCAACCTAGAATGATTTGGGTTTGCTGAAATTTCAACAATATATTCAATATTAGAGTCTTTTTTTCACTGTTCATCTGATCAGTCCTTTGTGCAAGAGGGTGGTCCTTGTTTAAATTAACATTTATTCAAAATAATACTAAAAAGCAACAACAAAATCTGCAGCCAAGTTGCATAATGATGGCAGAAAATGACAGATATGGATCCTAATAGGATCCAAATAGGGACCCATTATCTAGAGTTCTCTGTTGTTATATTTGCATTTAGCCAACCTTATTTGAACTGTTTATGGAAAGATTATTCAACAGTAGAAGCTGAAATGAATAAATGCTTCTTTTCTGTTATGAATATCACATTCTACTCTCAAGTGATTAAAAAAAATAGTAGAGAGAGGAAGAAGAGCACGAGTCAGGGAAAATGTTAATCATGGGTGAAAGGTTATACAGGAGATCCTTGTTTGACTTCTATAGTTCCTTTCTCAAATTGAAATTCTTTCACAGTAAGTAATTAAAAACATAAAAATGAATCTTCCTTACAGTATTTTTTCACATTTCTATATCTATGGAACATATTTAACTAATGATTTCAATTATTTAACTATGACCAGCCATCCAAAATTTCAAACAAGCCATAGAGGCTGACATTCAACTGTATTGACATTGTATGCTCTCTGTAGAAGTTTGATATGATTATGAATTCCAAAAATAAGTATTGGATTATGTTTATAATCTTGTCTGTATCTGGAAGTGATTAAGTTATGATTAGGGCTTTGATTGGGCCACGTAATTAGGGCATTGAGTCCCCACCTTTTGGAGAAAAGGCACGGCAAAGGACAGAGTTGAGGGTTTTGATGTTGGAGTTTTGATGTTGGAGTTTGATGCTGAAGGCTTAAGCTGGAGCCCCGAGAAGTAAGTTTGCAGAGGAAACAGAAGCAAGCTTCAGGAAGAGAGGAGCCCTGAGCCCAGGAAGAAGCAAGCCCTGGGAAGAAAGGAACCCTGAACCCAGACAGAAGCAAGATCCTGGAAGAGAGTAACCCAGGAAGCCTGAACCCTCACAGACGTCAACAGCCATCTTGCTACAACACGTAAAGATAGACTTTGGTAAGGGAAGTAACTTATTTTTTTTGGTGTGGTATCTGTAAGCTCCTACCCCAAATAAATACCATTAATAAAAACCAACCAATTTCTGGTATTTTGCATTGGCACCCGTTTGGCTGACTAATACACTCTCTGACTCAATTTAGACCTGTTCCTTTTTTTAATGATTATTAAATAATTTATATTTCAGTTTATTTTCATATCTACATGTATATAAAACTATTTTTATAATGAGATAAAATAGAAGAAACAACAAATCACTGAGAAGAGTCATGTTGGCAATTTAATTAGTGACATAACATTTGATTTCCCTTTTACAGTAATAAGCAGTGTTTGCTTCTTAGAAGAAAGTGAGCTCAGCAAACTAAATTTCACAGACATAGGACTGATCAAACAGTCTCTGAATATTTGCTTTCAGTAATAAATTTCCAAAATTATTATCACAAGTGTTTTACATATTTATTCCACTTAACATGTCTCTCAGATGTTTCTCTGAATGATTTCTCATTGCAATTTCCTCTGACTCTTTCGGAGACATTATCTAAAGAAACATTTCTTTGCAAGGGTGAAATATCAATTCATATTCACCATCTATTTGCCCTTGATGGAACATTAAAGTTCTTCATTATGCTGCAGGCTTAAAAAGAAAAACTAGACCACATAGTCTATTTGGATAAAAGTTATAAACAACCTCATTATCACTAGGTCTTCATAATGGGACTATAGATATTGAAATAAGCAGCTGATTGTTATAATGATCTATTTCAAATGTCACTGGAAAAATGTTATTTCCTTTCTCCCCAGAATATAAAATTTGGCACTAGATTAAATACTTAAAACCCACTTCAATTTCATCTTAACTCTATTGAAATACCTTAAATAATTATAAATTAGATTATTCAACTATATTAAATCTATAGGAAATATTAGTAATTTTGTATATGTATGTATAACATTTTTTAGATTTCAGCACATGCATATCTAATATTTCAAACTATGTACTTGTAACATTGGCAAGGCAAATATTTCTTCTAACACTTGCTGATTATCCAAAATAAAATTTAAGTGCAATATCCTGAGATATCTAATTAGTACAGCTATGGAGGATGTTTGGAACAGCCACATTTTTCTTGATTAAATCAAGTGAAATCCCACATCAATATTTTGAATCATATAATCAAAAGTAAAATTCAAATTACCCTTCTATTGATTTATAAATTTATACTGTAGATAAATTATTCTTGTCAGAAACTATTTATGTTCAATTTATTTATTTTGCATTGTATCCAACATCAAATTATTTTTGAGATAGTGTTAGAGATAGAAATACCTAAACACTCAATTAATTATTCATTTCTCAAAATTGACAATATTTTATCAACTTAACATGCAGATACTGTTTCTATTCCCTTCTGACTCCAAGATTTCTACAAATATGACAATATATTCACAACTAATAGTGAAACATAGAAATTATGAATGGGACAAAATTTAATTACTATAATGGATATGTAACTTTTATGAAATCAATAAAGAACATTTATGTGTACAAGTATATTTTTACTTTTATTATTTAACAAATTAAACATTTCATATATTGAAAATTTACACCTGATTATTTAAAATATTTTACAGAACCAATTGCATATTATACCTTAATTTTGATGAATAAGGCAGGCATAAATGACAGTAAATTATGATTTAATGCTCCACAAGTCTTCTGTGGACTTATGGAAAATATTTTACCTGTAGTACTATGAAGATAATGGTTATACAGTGATTTCTTTTGTGTGCTGAGCAGCTAGGTCTCTCAAGATTGTCTTATTGTGTGGGATTATCTGAGGTATATTCATTATAAATTGTTCATTCATTCTTCCTAGAACCTAAAGACACTTACAATTTAAAGTCCACCTTCCATGACTGCTAAGCTATTACCAGAATGATATTTATCAATAAATCAGTTATACTATCTTGTGAAATACTAAGCACTGTTATCAAAATATGTTTTTTTTCATTTGTAGATTTACTTTACTAATAATTCTTCATTTCCTGTATTATTTGTGGTTTTCTGTTTTGTTTTTTGTTGTTGCTGTTTTGTTCATGAATAGAATATTGGGAAATTTATACCCTCTGTGTTTACCCTGAATTTGCTTTGCTTAACTTTCTTACTCAAGCCATAAAAAATCACACTGTGCTTTTAAAAAAGTGCATTTTATGTGTTATCAAATAAAATATCAAACAACTTTTTAGTATTTTCTTACTCTGTCCTATAAAAATGATTTGCTTTCTTCATTTTACTTCTTTTTCACCTTTTGTTCTGTTTCTGCTTGTTCCCACTCCCATGTTCCATCTTTAAATGTTGGAGTGCCCCAGAAATCAATACAGGTCCTCTTTTTTCCACTGTCTATATCCCCTCCCTCTGTAACTTCACTCAGTCCCATGTATTTATATAAAATTTATATGCTAGAAATCCCCTATATATGTTTTCAACCCAGAGATTCACCATGAACTTCCTATTTGTACATGTTACTATCTTCAAGAGGCTGTTAGGCATCACACATATAACATGACAAACCCCAAACTCTGTTTTCTCTAAAATATCATATTCTCCCCACAATCTTTCACCATCAAAATAAGAAGCACAGATATCCACACTCTCATTTAAAACAAAAATCTAAATGTTTGTCATTATTACATTCTCTCACTTTTAGCATTTAATCCATTAGCATACCCTCTATATCAAAAGATGTCTCAGTTTCTTGAATTAACTAAATCTCTTATTTAAACACTTACTCCAAACTACTATAAATGCACCTGCATTGATGCAATAACTTCCAACTCTTCTTCCTGTCCCTGCTGCCATACTCTGACAATCCATATTTGACACATCATTTAAACATCATATATCTAATCATGTTATTTCACTATGTAAAACTCTACATGGTAAACCCATTGATCATAAAATAAAAATCATCAGAACTTCTGGGAAGATGGAGGATTAGAGAAGCAGAGGGATAACTTCTATCTCTGAAAAATAGCTACAGGGCAGGCAGAAACTGTCCAGAAAATTGTTCTAAGGCTTAGGACACCAGGCAAAGCTAGACACCACCCAGAAGAGAGAGGGGCAAAGGAAAGGAGTTTAGCTGGCTGGAAAAATCCCATGAATAAAGCTCAACATCAGCTTCTGGCACCCATCCCTGACCCACGGATCAAACAGCAGTGGGTCCTCCAGCTTCTGGCTTGCAGCTACAGACTAAGGGAGTTACAGGGGTACTCTCCCTCAAGAAAGGTGAGAGGCAGGGACACAGCCTACAGAAAATTCAGATTTTGGCCAGTGAATTGGGTCTTCTACAACCTAGGGGCACACTTCTAAGCTGGGTGGGGCCATGACAGTGTTTGTCCTGAGAGCAGACATGGAGCTAAAGACAACCTGCCTTCTCAAATACTTTCCTTATTGCCCTGGACAGGTCATGATAGCACAGAGAGAAGGAGGGTGTGACCAGCCAAGGGAGGAGAGTACCTTCTGAGAAAGTTTATTTGTGATACTTGGCCCACGCTCAGGGCTATTGCTTCTGCACAGCCCACTGGATGGGGTTACAGGGAATGTCTTCCAACCTAGTGTCTGGGGTCTTAGTGGAGAGGCCTGCTGAAGAGTGCCATCTGCTGGCAAAGCAGAAAACTGCATATAAAGAAGGGAAAAATAATAATAAATTAAAAAACCAAGTTGGCACCTTCACTGCCACCTCTCTAAGGACCTCAGAAACTCACCTGTAAACCATTACTGGTTCTTAACCCTGTCTTGAGCACTTAAATTAGAGCAATCCTAAAGATCTAGAAAAAAGTTGAGCCAAGAATCATATAACAGGGAGTCGATATAGCTCCAGTGGTTGAGCACCTGCTTCCCACTACAATGTCCTGGGTTCAATCACCAGTACCTCCTAAAAAAAATACCACAACAACAAAAACAACAAAAAACAAAACACAGTAGTTGTGCACTGGTTTCCCACATACAAGGTCCCTGGTTCAATCCCTGGCCCTGGTGCCTCAATAAAATAATAATAATAATTTTAAAAAAGAATCATAGAACAGTAGTAGCACACAGCTACCTAACAGTAAATCCCTAGGCAAAAGAAATAAACTGACTGTGAGATGAAATGCACCATCATAATCAGATGCCTAGACCTCAGAGAAAATTACAAACCATACTAAGATAAAGAAAAATGTGGCTCAGACAAAGGAAAAAATCAAAGCTACAGTTAAGACAAAGGACTTGAAACCACTAATCAAGGATATTCATATAATTCTAAGTCAGATCATGGAGTAGGGCAGTATGACTAAAGAAATAAAAGACATTAAGAAGACACTAAGTGAGTAAAAAGAAAGTTTTGAAGACTTGAGTAGAAAAATAATAGCATGAAATACTCAAAAAGAAGATAAAAAATACAATAGAGGCATACAGCAGCAGATTTGAAATCATAGAGGAGAGAACTAGTGACATAGAAGATGGAATAGCTGAAATTGAAAAGAGAGAAGAATGGAAAAAAATGAACAAGAATTCAGAGAGTTAAATGATAGCACAGAGCACACCCAAATATTTGTTATGGTAGTTCCAGAAGGAGAAGAGAAGGAAAAATGGGTCAAAAGATTATTGAGCAAATAAGGGCTGAACATTTCCCAACTCTCATTTAAAAAAACATGAATATACATGTCCAAGAAGCACAGCATACTCCAATTAAAGTAAATCTAAATAGACCTCCTCCAATGGAAACAAAGAGAATCTGTAAACAATAATCTGGCTCTGCAGGAAACATTAAAGGGAGTTCTGCAGCCAGGAAAGAAAAGACAGGAGTGGAAGGATTGCAGGAGAGTGCAGGAGTGATGACTACCGGAAAGGGTAACCAAAGAGGTAAACTACAGACAAAAATAAGGTATGACATAAGACAGTCATAGATACAATGATTGAAGTAAGTAATGTCTTTACATTAATAGCATTTAATGATAATGGATTAAACTCTCCAATCAAAAGATATAGGCTGACAGAATTTTTAAAAAACATGAACTATCCATATGTTGTCAGCAGAAGACTTTCATTATACCCTAAGATGCAAATAGAATGAGTGCAAAAGATGGGGAAAATATTTCATACAAACAGTAACCAAAAGAGAGTAGTCATACCTATTGTGGTATCATTAAAAGAGATTTTAAATGCAAAAAAAAAGTGATAAGAGATGTGAAAGACCATTTTAATAAAAGGGACAATCCACCAGGAAGTAGTAACAATCATAAATATCTGTGTACCTAATCAGGGTGCCCCAAAATATATGAGGGAAAAGGGCAAAACTGAAAAGAGAAATAAACATCTCTACAATAATATTTGGAGATTTCAACATCAACAGATAGAACAATTGGAGAGAAGATCAAGAAGCAAAAAAGAGAACTTGAACAATATGATAAATAAGCTGGTCCGGACAGGCATATACAGAACATTGCACCCCAAATCAGCATGTTTTACATTCTTTTCAAGGGCTTATGGATCTTTTTGCAGGTTAGACCACATATTGGGTCTCAAAAGAGCTCCCAATAAATGTAAAAGATTGAAATTCTACAAAGCATCTTCTCGCATCATAATGGAATGAAACAGCAAACCATAAGAGGTGGAAAAGGAAAAAAAATTGCAAATATATGGAGGCTAAAAAACACACCTCTAAACATTTTGTAGAGCAAAGAAGAAATTGGAAGGAAAATTAGTAAATATCTTGAAATGAATGAAAACAAGAACATGACTTATCAAACCATATGGGATATAGTGAAGGTAGTGCTGAGGAGGATACTTATAGCCCTAAGTTCTTTTATTAAAAAGAAGACCTAAAATCAAAGGTTTAACTGAAAATCTAGGGAAACTAGAAAATGAACACCAAACTAATCCTAAAGCAGACAGAAAGAAGGAAGTAATAAATATTAGAGCAGAAATAAATAAAATTGAGAACAAAAAATAGAGAAAATCAGCAAAACCAAAAGCTTGTTCTTTGAGAAGATTAATAAAATAGACAAACCCTTAGTTTGACTAACAAAAAAATAGAAAGACAATGCAAATAAAAAAAATCAGGAATAAATACAGGGACACCGTGACTGACTCCACAGAAATAAAAATGATCATAAGAGGATATTATGAGAAATTGTATGCCAACAAATTAGATAACCCAGGTGAAATGCACAAACAACTACACTGACACTACAAGAAATATAGGGATTCAACAAAGCAATCACAAGTAAAGAGATTGAATCAGTTATCAAAAATTTCCCAACAAATTAAAGTCCAGGACCATATGGCTTCACAAAGAAGTCTACCAAACATTTTGAGAAGAATTAACACCAATCCTATTTAAACTCTTCCAAAAAATTGAAAAGAAGGAAAAATTATCCAACACAGTTTATAAAACCAAAATCATCCCAATAGGAAAGACAGATAAAGATTTGACAAGAAAAGAAAATTATAGACCAGTCTCTCTAATGAACTTGGATGCAAAAATTCTTAACAAAACACTTACAAATAGAATACAACAGCATATGAAAAAATTATAAACTGCAATCAAGTGGATTTTATTCCTGGTATGCAAAGATGATTCAGTATAAGAAAATCAAGTAATGCAATCCACTACATTAACAAGTCAAAGAAAAGAAGACACACAATCATCTCAATGGATGTCAAAAAGGCATTTGACAAAATCCAGTATCCTTTCTTTCTAAAAACACTTTGAAAGATAAGAAGAGAATGAAAGTTTCTCAGCTTGATAAAGGGCATATATGAAAATACCCCAGCCACCATTATACTCAATGGGAAGAAGTGGAAAATTTTCCCTCTAAGATCATGAACAAGACAAGGAAGCTTACTATCACCATTGTTATTCAACATTGTGCTATAAGTTCTAGATAGAAGAATTAGGGAAGAAAAAGAAATAGAATGTATCCCAATTGAAAAGAGGAAGAAAACTCTCACAATTTGCAGATGACATGATCTTATAGTCAGAAAATTCCAAAATATTTATGACAAAGATATTAGAGCTAATAAATGAGTTCAGCAATGTAGTAGAATACAAGATCAACATGCAAAAATCAGTTGTTTCTATAAAATAGTAATGAAGAAGATGAGGAGAAAATCAAGAAAAAACATTCTACTTACAATATTAGTAAAATGACACAAATATCTAGGAATTAATTTAACAAGGAATGTAAAGATTGTGTTTTTTAGAAAACTACAAAACATTTCAAAGAAGATCTAAACAAATGGAGGACATTTTGTGTTCATGGATTGGAAGACTAAACATTCTTATGATGTCAATTATACTCAAACAGATTCATAGATTCAGCACAATCCCAATCATAACTCCAACAGCCTACTTTACAGTATTAGAAAAGTCAATTACCAAACTTATTTGGAAGAGGAAGTGTCCAAAATAACCAAAAAAATCCTAGAAAAAAGAGCAAAGTTGGAGAACTCATGCTTCCAATCTTGAAAACTACAATGGTCAAAACAGCATGGTATTGGTATAAAGATGGACAATTTGATCAATGGAATCAAATTGAGAGTTCAGAAATAGGTGCACACATCTATGGTCAACTTATTTTTACAAGGCTACCAAGTCTACTTTTCTGGACAGAACAGTATCTTCAACAAATGGTGCTGGGATAACTGGATATCCATAACCCAAAGAATAAATGAGGACCTCTATCTCACTCCTATACAAGAATCAACTCAAAATGAATCAAGGACCTAAATGCAAAATCTAGGACAATAAAACTCTTAGAAGACAATGTAGGAAAAAATCTTCAAGACATTGTAGTAGGTGGGGGTCTTTTAAAACTTACACCTAAAAACACAAGTAACAGAAGAAAAAATAGATAAATTAGCCTCTTGAAATTTAAACTTTTGCACCTCAAAGTACTTTATAAGGAGGATGTGGTAGTTTGATATTACTGATGAATTCCCCAAAAAGAAATATTGATTATGTTTCTCTGGGCATGATACCCTTTGATTGCATTAAACCTAGAGGTTTCACTTTTACTTGATTAAATTAAGATTAGAGCTTTGATTCAGCCATGTCAGTAGGATGTTATATCCATGCACCCTTGGTGGGCAGACACTCACACAGAAAACTACATGGCCAAGAAGAGAGCTTAGTTTTGATACTGAAACACCAGGGAGAGAGCCAAGCCATTCACCTGATAGTTTACAGCTGGCCTTGTGGAGATAGCAGAGCTGTTGAGCTTGGAGAGGCAAGCACAGAAAAAGAGGAATGCAGGAAGGCTGAACCCTTGGTGGACATGGGCAGACACCTTGCTCCAATATGTGGAAACAGACTTTGTTGAGGGAACTGACTTACTCTTTATGGTCTTGTGACTGTAAGTTTCTAACCCAAATAAATACCCTTTATAAAAGCGAACAGATTTCTGGTACTTTGCATCAGCACCCCTTTGGATGTCTAATACAGATGGTAAAAAGGTAGCCTACTCAATGGGAGAAAATATTTAAAAATCACACATCTAACAAAGGGTCTAATGCCCATGATCTATTAAGGATCCTACAACTCAACAATAAAAACACAAATTACCTAGATTAAAAATGGGCAAAAGACATGAACAGATACTGTGTAAAAAGAAATATAAATGGCAAAAAACCCACATGAAATAATGTTCAACATCACTGGGAAATGCAAATCAAAGCTAACATGAGGTAACACTGTACACCTGTTAGAATAGCCACTATTTAAAAAAAACAGAAAACTACAAGTTTTGGAGAGAATGTGGAAAGATAGGAATGCTTATTCACTGTTGGTGGGAATATAAAATACTACACCACTGTGGAAGTCTGGCAATTCCCAAGGTAGTTATATATAAATCTGCCATATGACTCAGGAATATGAGTACTAGGTATATACCCAGGAGATATGAGAGCAGGTATAGAAACAGACATCTGCTTACTGACATTCATAGCAGCATTATTCACAATTTTCAGAGGATGGAAACAACTCAGGTGTCCATCAGCTGAGAAATGGATAAGCAAACTGTGGCATATACACATGATAGAATATTATTCAGCTGGGAGAAGAAGTCATGAAGCATATGACAACATAGATGAACCTGAAGAACATTATGTGGAGAGAAGCAAGCCAGATTCATAAGAACAAAATATTGTATGGTTTTGTTATTATGAACTGAATATAAAGAGCACATTTATCGAATTAATAACTAGAATATAAGTCATCAGAAAATGGAATGCGATTAAAGAATGAAAAGTTGAGGTTTAATCTGTGCAGAACTGGTAAAAAATTGTTGGTAAATGTTTGGAAATGAACAGAAATGGTGAAAACACATAATAGGCATTGTAATTAATAGTGCTAACTTATGGGTATTGTAGAGATTTAAAGGGAAAGTCTAAGGATGTATATATCACTAAATGGAGAGCTAAAAAATTAAACAGGAGAATATTGTGAATAAATTAATATGATTAATAGTGCATATATATGAATGTCTTTCTCTGCAATAGAACAAATGTATATTAACATTGTAAGAGATTAATACCAGGGTGATATTTGGACAAAATACAACCAAAACAAATTATGAACAATAGTATATAGTAATATATTAATAATCTTTCATGAAAGGTAAAAAATGGAAGAATGCTAAGTGAACAAAACTAAACAAAAAGTACTACATATTTTTTACTCCATTTATGTAAAATACAAATACAAATAAATTACAGAGATTGATCTAGATTAGCATTTTTATATGGGAGGAGAAGGAGAGAGAGGTTGAAAAGTAACTACTAAGGGGTAAGATTTATTGTGTGTTCATTTCTTTTTATTTTTTTTGTGTGTGTGAGTAATGAAAATGCTCTAATATTGATTGAAATGATGAATGCACAACTCTGATTATACAAAATACCAATCTTTGTATACTTTAGGTGAATTGTATGGTTTATGAATATGTCTCAATAAAATTGATCTTAAAAAGCAATCAACTGACAACCAGCAAATGGCAGTGGAGTAGGGAGCTTCTAGAGTCAGCTCTTGCCACAGGGCAGTTTGCAAACACCCAGAGCTCTCTGGAGCTAGCTGAAGCACCTGTTTGGGGGCTCCAGGAGGCCAGAAGAGTATCTGCAACATTCTTGAAGGAGTGGAAGGAGGTTACTGCCCATCTGCAGAGAAGACTTGTAAGTAGAGGCTCTACACCACAGAGGCCAGTGCCCATCCTCTACTGGAGGCACAGTCACTTCCGCAGCTGGAACTGAAACCTCCACTTCCCCAAAACAGGAGAAAGAGATGGTTGGGCACCAATTTCACTTATTGATGAGGACACTCAGTGGGATACAGTATAATTCTGAAAACAGCTAAAGCTTGAGCCTGTCCAAGTCAGAAAAAGTATAGGAGCTGCCATCTTAATTCCACACCTGGCATGAGTGGAAGCAGGGCTGACTGAGAGCCCCAGTGCTGGAATGGACCAGCTTCTTCCCATCCAGATTGTATTGCAGGTCTAGCCTAAACCCCAGTGCCACCTCCAGCAGGGAGGAAGCTGTGGGGACCTGCACCAGCTTTTCTGGGAAATTACCAGCCAAGCCGTGGAGGCCGGTGATTGTACTACTCTGGTGGCACAAGCCACCCCAGGAGCTGCTCTGTGATGGTAATTAGAGGCTCCATTTCCCAGAAACAGGGGAGGAGGAGATGGTGGGCTGCCAATTTTGGCTATGGATTGGTAGACTTAGTTGACTAAGAGATAACCCTGAGAACAGGGAGATGTGAATGAGCTCAAGTCAGAAAGAGGCTGGTAGCTGTCATTCTGATTCTGACTCTGCTCCAACCTGAGGGGAAACTGGGCTGACTGAAACTCTGAGTGTTGGTAGGAAGCAGTTTCTTTCATGCACATCAGCCTGCAGTCCTAGTCTAGGCTTCAGCCCCGCCTCTGGTAGGGAGGAGACTGAGGAGCCCTGCACCAGCCTAAACAGGTAACTGCAGGTAACTTTGGCTGCCATAGATTGAAAATCAGAAGTCTACCAGGGTAACTGTGGTCATCTTGGACCCACACTGCATAGATTGCTGCCCACACCTATAGCCCCATCCCTACCCCTAGCAGGGGAGAAAGTGATGTGAAGCATTATCAGTCTCTCTGGACAACTACAGTCTAGGCCTGCATGTGGATTATTCCACATAGCTGTGACATTGTCCCTACCCTGGCAAAGGAGAAAGTTAGAAGAAGCTTCATTGGTCCCTGGTGCAATGAGGGCAGCTTGAGACTCCACAGCTTACAGCACCAACTACATGCTTGGCTCCTACTGCATAACCAGCAAGGGAGAAATGATAGGAAGCCCTAAACCAAAGAGAAAAACTGCACCCAGAAAAAAATACTCTAGTAAGCCAGATACAAATACACCAACCAAAAATTACAATCCACACCAATAAACAGGAAGCTATGGCCTAGTTAAAGGAAGAAGATCAGCCTCCAGATAACATAAAGGAGTTGAGACAACTAATTATAGATGTTCAAACAAATCTCCTTAATAAATTCAACGAGATGGCTAAAGAGATTAAAGATATTAAGAAGACACTGGAAGAGCACAAAGAAGAATTTGAAAGCATACATAGAAAAATAGCAGATCTTATGGGAATGAAAGGTGCAATCAATGAAATTTTAGAAAAACATTGGACTCATATAATTTGAGGAGGCAGAAGAAAGGATTGGTGAGCTTGAAGAAATGGCTCTGAAAGTGAACATACAAAAAAACAGATGAAGAAAAGAATGGGAAAAATTTGAACAAGGTCTCAGGGAACTAAATGACAGCAAAAGGCATGCAAACATACATGTCATGGGTGTCCTAGAAGAAGGAGAGAAGGGAAAAGGGGCAGAAGGAATATTTAAAGAAATAATGGTAGAAAATTTCCCAACCCTATTGAAGGACATAGATATCTCTGTCCAAGAAGCACAATGTACTCCCATCCGAAAAAATCCAAATAGACCAACTCCAAGACACATACTCATCAGAATGTCAAAGGCTAAAGACAAGGAGAGAATTCTCAGAGTAGCAAGAGAAAAGCAATGAATAACATATAAGGGATATCCAATAAGATTAAGTGCTTATTTTTCACCAGAAACCATGGAGGCAAGAAAATAGTGGTCTGTTATATTTAAGATACTACAAGAGAAAAACTTCCAGCCAAGAATCTTATATCCAGCAAGACTGTCTTTCAAAAATGAGGGCAAAATTAGAATATTCACAGATAAATGGAAACTGAGAGAATTTCTAAGCAAGTGACCATATTTTCAGGAAATAATAAAGGGTGTGCTAGAGCCTGAAAAGAAAAGACAGGAGAGAGAGACCTGGAAGAGAGTTTAGAAATGATGATTATATCAATAAAAGTAACTGAAAGTGTCAAAAGAGTGGTGAAAGTAAAATATGACAGATAAAACTCAGATAGTCAGGAATAAACGTAACCAATGATGTAAAGCACTTGTATTCAGAAAACTACAACCCAATGTCAAAAGAAATCAAATAAGTCCTAAATAACTGGAAGAACATTCCATGCTCATTATTGAAAGACTAAATATCATTAAGATGTCAATTATTCTCAAATTGATATATAGATTTAATGCAACCCCAATAAAAATACATCAGCATTAAAGAAAAAATTGAAAACAATCATCAAATGTATTTGGAAAGGTAAGGAGTACTGAACAGCCAGAAGCATCATAAAATGGAAAAGTGAACCCTCATCTCGAGACTTAAATCATAATACCTACCTATTGTGGTAAAAACAACATGGTATGGGCCTAAAGACAGACACAATAGACCAATGGAACCAAATTTATGATTCAGAAACAGACCCTCACAGGTATGGTCAAGTGATTTTTTGACTAGTCTGTCAAAGTCACACAGCTTGGGCAGAAAAATCCGTTCAACAAATGGTGCTGAAAAAATTGGACATCCATACTGAAAGAAGGAAAGAGGACCGCTACCTCACACCTCTTCCAAAACTTAACTCAAAATGGATCAAAAAATTACAAATAAAAGCAAGAACCATAAAACTTCTGGAAGAAATGATTGGAAAATATCTTCAAACCTGGTGGTAGGTGGTGGATTCTTAAAGGAGATAAGAAAAAGACTGAGTGGACTATGGATGTTTAATGTATATAGACTGTAAAAGTGTGGAAATGTATAGATTGGATGGTAACACACAGTGAGTTACAGCTAGTTTATAAATGGGGATGTGACTGTGTCTAGTTATGTAAATGCCAATTGAAAGAATGTTTCAGAATAATCCAGGAATTGGATAGCAACATAAACCAAGAGGTAGATGAGAATTGTGGTTGATGGTACAGATGCAAGAGTGGCCTTTGTTAGATAGAACAAATGTATATCACTGCTGCAGGGTGATGGGAATGTGGAGAAGCATGGGAAAAATACAACTGGAGTGACCTATGGACTGTGGTTAGTACTAGTAATATAATATTCTTGCATCTATGTGTAAGATGTACTGTGTTGATACTGAGGCAGTATGTAAACTGTGAGCCAAATATACACTATGGACATAGTAACAGTCAGGTGATATTATTTTATCTGTAGTAAATGACACACCACATTGTGGTATGTTGATGGAGGGATGTTGTTTGGGAATTCTGCCCATGTGCATGATTGTTTTATAAGTTTACAACTTCTGTTATTAAAAATTATATTTAAAAAATAATAATAGGGTGGGTTGGGGGGAAAACACACCAAATGTAAGATAAGGACTATGATTAGTAGTAAGATTTTGACAGTGTTCTTTCATAGTTTGTAACAAACTTCTCATGAGAATACAAGGCATTGGGGGAGGGTTGATGTGTGGGACCCCTGTATGATATTATGCATATTTGCTTTGTGAGTTCACAACTTTTACTATACACTTGTTTTTTTTAAAAGATTTATTTATTTATTTCTCTCCCCTTCCTCCCCCACCCCGGTTGTCTGTTCTCTGTGTCTATCTGCTGTGTCTTCTTTGTCCGCTTCTGCTGTTGTCAGCATGATGGGAATCTGTGTTTCTTTTTGTTGCGTCATCTTGTGTCAGCTCTCTGTGTGTGCTGCACCATTCCTGGGCAGGCTGCACTTTCTTTCACGCTGGGTGGCTCTCCTTATGGGGTGCACTCCTTGCACGTGTGGCTCCCCTACACAGGGGACACCCCTGGGTGGCATGGCACTCTTTAAGCGCATCAGCACTGCGCCATGGGCCAGCTCCACACGGGTCAAGGAGGCCCGTGCTTTGAACCGCGAACCTCCCATGTGGTAGATGGATGCCCTAACTGCTGGGCCAAGTCTGCCACCTACATTTAATTGTTTATGTATGTTCCTATTTAAATGATATAAAGATAAAAACAATTGGATTGGTTAGGGGAAAACTATTTTGTTTAGTAGTAATATTATGACAATGCTCTTTAATTATTTTTTAAAAAGTTTAAACACAATGCAAGTTATTGGTGGTAGGGTGAGATGTTATATATGTTTGTTTGATGCTATATATGTTTTGTTTGTAAGTTGACAACTATTATACACTTATTGTTTATGTATGTTTATGCATGCGTGATATATTTTGATAAATTTTTTAAAAATTTTAAAAAGCAATCAACCTTCCATGGCTTACAATGCCCTATTTGATCTGGCCTGGCTTACCACTCCAGCCTCATTTCATCTCTAACCCATTGCTCATACACTCAGACCTTGCTAGTATTAAATGCACAAACTCATACTTATCTTCAGACCTTTTCCCTATTTGATTTGTGATCAATGTAATTTCAGGGTAGAGTTTTACTTAGGGAAATAGATGATCAGATACAGGATGTTAAAATTATGCCATGTCAAATATGGACTGAAAAAGTATAATTTTCTATTAAATAATTGTTAAAGTTTCTAAATTCCAATTTCCATATTAGCATATTTTCAGGATGCTTTACTTTTTTAAAAATTCATTTTTCAAGTAAAATGGAAGATAATACTACTCAAGTTCATGTAAAACATTTGTCATTTAGGCTGGACAATAAATATAATAAATTTGGAACTCATGTATTTAGTAATAATATTATATTTCGATTACTTCTTCAGTTATACAAAATGTATTTTAGATCAAATGAAAGACTAATTTGAAAACCACTTAGCTTCTATGATATTAAATCAAAGGTGCTCTTGAATCTTAGAATTTGATTTTCATATAAATCAGTTGATGGATATTTTAAATATATATTATGAAATACCATTTTATATTTTTATCTGTATTCATATCTATCATCATCATCTATCTATCATCCTAATTTAGAGATGACATTTAAAATGATGAAATGATGTTAGTATTAAAATAATTTGAGTGCATTAAGTCTTTCCTATTGAATCAGCAGGTACAGATTTAGTTATAATTTCTTCATAAATATTTTATTAACCAAGGATAAATTTCTGAAGATAATGCATTTTTAGTAGGAAAAAATGATTGAAAATTGGCACTAATTTAACCAAAAAACATGCAAAATTCAAATTATATTAAAATCATTTTTATATAAACTGATGCACTTTGAATGTGCAAACTATTTTAGTATATCCTGAAAGGCACAAAGTTTTCCTCCAAAATTCTTTCAGCTTTGAATGTATAGGAAAGGCATAAAATTATAGTTGATTGACTTGCTAATTCTATTTTTCAGATACACAGTTTTGTATATTTGGAATGCCTATGTCTATTTATTTGTACTTAGAAATTATTATCATCAACATGCATTGACATTATCAGATACAACTAGTTTCTTGTCTCTTATTTTTAGAAGATCTAATTACAACATTGGCTGACAGTTAGCCTCTTCTAATCACAAGTTCATATAATTGAAAGAAGCTAATTGAAGGTACCAAACCATGTTGGTATGCTGGCTCATATAAAGAGGTTGAGACCCCATCAAAAATTAAGTCAGTTGAATTCAAAGTAGGAGTAAGTTATTAACCAAATCATTATTTTCCTACTAATAAATATAAAATAGATTGCATTTGTTTCTTTTCATATCCCATAAAAATTGTACTACAAGGTTTTATTTAAAGTAACATGTTTAAGTTTCTGCTTGCTAACTTACTTTTTAAAAATAAATTAAATATTTTGATTATTGTAGGTATTCAACAACTATTTCTTAAGATTGATGCATATCAAAGAAGGTTGTACACATTTGCTATCTAAAGTGATGGTCTTGGCATGATATCTTTCCCTCATATACATATATTTGTTACTTTCTACAAGAGATATTTTTTCTATGAATTTGTTCATTTAAAATTATTTATTCATTTAAGATAATGTTCTTTGATGAATTTCTACTATAACTATGAATAAGTATTAGTGAGAGTTATCTCGGCAGAGTTAAGGCATTTGACAGCAGTATCCTTTCAATTCCAAAGACAAGTCTCAGGTTACTGAGACAAAATATGCATAAACTCAGAGGATAGGGATGCCTTTTTTCAATTACTGGATTAAAAAATCCCCAAAAGGTCAGCATTTTTCCATAAGGCTGTTTAATATAGCCATTACCCATGTTTCAAATAAAATATCTATCAATTGCTAGATCTGTTAGATTTTAATTGCCTAATCAAATTTCTTGCAAATTTTGTCTCTTTTACTCTGTCAGGGGGGAAAAAAAATCCCTGTATAGATGAAGCTTAGTTCCTTTTTTTGTTTTATTTTTATTGAAATGAAAATAGTCCCACTATATATGCTAGATAAATTTTGAATTATATTTATCCATTTTGAAGTTTTAATTAAAGTTTTAAAAGACTTTCAGTAAGAATGACAAATAAAAGTATGTTCTTAAAGCTAATCCATTCCTGTGGGTGTAAATCTTTTTTAAGTAGGGACTTTTAATTAGGTTACTTCAGTTAAATCATGGCCTTCTTCTTGGAGTCATTTATAAGAGAAGGAAAATCAGATACAGAGAGAGAAAGCCATTGAAGCAAGAAACTGAAAGCAGCGAAACCCAGAAGAAAAGGGAGAGACCAGAAGTTGCTGCCATGTGCCTTGCCATGTGGCCAGAGAATCCAGGATTGTTTTTTGGCTGCCACACTTAAGGAAGAAAGCATTCCGTGATCATGCCTTGATTTGAACATTCTTCTTGTCCTTGAAACTATAAGCTTATTAGCTAATAAATCCCCATTATCAAAAGGTGACTCTTCATGGTATATTGCTTTCAGCAGCCTAGTAGATTAAACCAAAGTATTAGTAGGAATTGAGTAATCAAAGAGCCTGTAAGGCACTCTTTGTGAGTTTAATGTCATGACTGATGATGTAGAGGCAGAACTGCATGAATGAAGTGGAGTGCTCAGGTTATAAGAGGAAAGGTTGAGGACTCCAGTGGGAACCTCAGTCTAAATAAGGCATTTGGTCTTGATACCATAAGTGCATATAAAGATTTTTTATCCAAGAATAACATGCCGAATATATGCTATTAAAATCAATTTTACTCCAAGAATGTAAACTAGGAAAAATTAAAGATTGTCCCTGGAAACATTGCTACAATTTTTGTAAAGCATGGCACAGCAGGAAAATGGGATTGTATTTGAAAATATATATATATCCTATTGTGGTCCCAACTAGTATCCATATGGTATGCATCCTTTTTCTTTTGTACCTCAAAAAAACATAATTTATAATAGAGAGAGGAATAAGAAAGGTAATGAAAAGTGAATAAGGATATTACAATAGAAATTTATAGAGTAATTAAATATACAAATAAAGTAAACTTTGTCTTTCTCCTCAAATGTAAAACAAAGAAACTTAAAAGTACTTTGAAATTTGAAAGATGTGGTTTGGAGTATATAAACAAAAGAACCACTTTTTTTTTAAAGATTATGGAATATCCCTGAGAAAGAGAGTTATTTGGAAATATAAATAACTTAAAGCAATCCAATAAAGATAGAAGAGTACTAGCATAATATTTAAAAATAATTGTAGGATTGTCTGATGGTATTCTTATCTTTTAATATTGATGTAGTCAGCAATCAGTCTTTCTGGAAGACTATTATTGGTCTTAGTTGGTACATTAGTCAGCCAGAAGGGGTGCTGATGTAAAATACCAGAAATCTGTTGGCTTTTATAAAGGGTATTTATTTGGGGTAGAAGCTTACAGTTACCAGGACATAAAGCATAAGTTAGTTCCCTCACGAAAGTCTGTTGCCACATATTGATGCAGATAGTGGGAAATGTCTGCAAGGTTCAGTCTTCCTCCTCCTCCCAAAGCCGTATGGATGCATCTTCATGCATATCAGCCATAGGTTGGTACAAGTCTTATCTTTCTCTCCTAGGGCTCATTTCTTTCCAGGTTTAGCTGCTTTGCTCTCTCCACAGGGTCATCTGTGAACTATCAGGTGAACAATTCACCTCTCTTTCCAGGGCCTCTGCTGTGTCTATACAGCCATCTCTATTCCTCTATGTTCTTCCCCTCCACGTTTACTTCCTAGGGCTCAAGCTCAAAAACTCCAACTAATTCCTCTCCTATGCCATTTTGTTTGTTAGTTCCCACCCACCAAGGGGGCAGGGACTCAACTTCCTATTGACATGGCCCAATCAAAGCCTTAATAATTATTTAAGCAAGTAAAAGTGAAACCTCTGAATCTTATTCAATATTACATGCCCAGAGGAACAGATCAGTTTACAAATACAATCCAATATCTATTTTTGGAATTCATAAACAATATCAAATTGTTACAGTTGTAATATCAATTCTTATGTTCATAACAATCTTGATAAATGTTCAATGAGAAAAATCACATTTCCATAGACTCATCAATCAGTCATACAAATCTGTCAAAACACCCTAATATGATGCACTTTAGTCAATACTGTTCACTTTAGTAGTCATCATTGTGTTTCACCTCTGTTCAAGTATTTAGAAACATAAACAATGAACATAATGAAAGTTATTCACTTTAAAGCATTACTATAGATATTTCTCATTTAATTATAAAATTCCAGTTAATCTATTGCAGTCATCTTGGGAATATGATTTATTATCCATTTGAACTTTCATTTATTCCTTTCCATCCACAAAATTTTATTTTATAGCCACCAAGCATCAAATACTGTGATAGCAAAAAACATTAAAATCAATTTTAAAGTATCCTTTCTGGTCTCAACAAAATATATTCCTATGGAATTAAGTAATAAAAATCTATAAACTATAATAATGTGATAAATATGTCAAACAGGGTCAGAACCTGGGCTTAGGGCAGTGCATGCGGAAGAGGCAAGACTTCACAGAGGACATGATATTGTGAAGGTTAGTGAATTTTGAGTAGGATTTTGTCAGACAAGTTGAGAAAAGGAATTAATCATACAGGTAATATTGAAACTTTAAAGCCTCTCTACACAACTTACCCTTTAGCACATTTTCTCCACTGGTTTGTTTTCTCTAACAACAAAATAGTCACCTTAGAGCACAGAGAATAATGCATGATGAGTGGAGGAATAGAGTAAGACAAAGGAAACATTATCCCTGGAAAAGAAGGAATCATAATTGCTAGGTCAAGCATTATAGCAGGAGTAGGGTTAGGGAAATATGTGAAGGTCAAAACTTAAAACCCAGATTCATACATTGAGCCTACCTAAGATTGTGGTTTAATTAGAACATCAGAGAATGTCCTTCTCTATCACCCACCTTCACGACCCTGAAAATTGTCAAGTAAGAATAATAGTCAAATACAGCTAGGAGAGCCATAGGAGATGGATTTTCTCTGGGAACAGATGAAGGAGAGAACTTGGGGCCAAGACAGGAGCAGACACTGAGAGAAACTCTCTGGCAAGATATGCTACACCCTAAATACAAAATTTCACCAGAGTAATTTCATGCCTATGGCCGTACTGAGGAAAATGATAACAAAACACATTTAATCTCCACTCCAACTACTGATTAGTTTGATAAAAACTCCTATACCACAGCCTATCAAAAAAAAAAATAGCTCTCATCTTCAAGATCAAAATTATCTCAAGATCTACTGTCTTATACAGTTTGCCCATCTTTCAACAAAATATTATGAGAAGAAAGCATGGGCTGGTAATTGAACTGTGACCCCTCGGCAGAGTGATCCTGAAGCCAATCAATATGATAAGGGGTCTTGAGCCAACCAATAGGATAAGAGATTTTTCAACCAATAGGATCCCTTACCATACTTAATAGTCAACCAATCAATGTCTCTCAGTTATCATACCTCAGTAATATAAAATCCTAATCTAGTCTCCAAAACTTAACCAATGCCCTCATAGGGACCCAGTGATTGAACAATTAAAGAATCACAAATTGAGGCTCCACCCCCAAGGCAGTGACACAGTGAATCTATATCTAGTGCAGCCCCAAAGCCCTGGGCATGCTTCCATTTTCATTCTGACTAGATGAACACTGAGCTGAGCTGAAACACCAAGCTGAACTGCAACACCAAGCTGAGCTGCAACATCAAGTCCAGCCATAGCACCAAGCTGTTCACCTCCATTTTCACCCTGGGGGTGTTCCACTGGTGCCTCAGCCAGGCTTGCACTGTAACACTGAGGGCACTTCCATCATTGCCCCAACCAAGTTCAAGCCACAATGCTCAGCTAATACCAGATAAATGCTTGACTGTACTGAGTTCATGTTTCTTCATTCCAAAGTCCATCTGAACTGTAGAATAAAAGTGGCAATAACATTTGATGCCATGACTCAGCTCTACATGACCAAATTCAGTGCTATGGATCCCTAAGCAACCCCAGGATTCTATGGAACCAAGATCAGCACAATCAATCCCTGCAGCACCACAGCATCCCAGTCAGGTGAGTCCACACCTCATCCCCACATTCCAGGCACCACCCACCTTCTGCCAGTTCAGAAGCAGTGGTTGGAATGTAGAGAATTGCATGCCTCTCTATGTTGAACTTCTTTCCACTTGGACTTCTAGTTTGTTGGCCTCAAAGGTCATTGGTGGGGTGAGACAAGAGGAATCCACCCCCCAGGATTTCCCTCTCAGTTGTATTTTTGCACAGTGGAAAGGCTTTGGCTTGTCTGACTTGAAACACAAAAGGATGGTATTCTTATGTAATGTAGAATGGCCTCAATACAAACTGAAATTCGAAGATCAAAGGCCAGTTAATGGGATTTTGAATTATAGCGCCATTTTACAGCTTTATCCTTTTTGCAAAAGAGAGGGAAAATGGGCAGAAATCTCCCATGCCCTGCTTATGCTACTCTCCAGGACCCCAAAAGGAAGGAGAAATGCATGTCCTCCTAAGTGAGGTATCCATGGACCACCCCTCAAGAAAAATGGTATCCTTCCCCAGATATGCTGGATGACCCAGCCCTCCAACCTACCCCAATTGTGCCTCCTCCTTATTTACCATCACTACCCTCATCGCCCTTTCTCCCAAACCTGTTCCTGCCACAACACACAGAAAAGGAAAACCCTAATGAACCTGAGGATGTGAGCACCAGGAATGAGGTGGGGAAAAAGACACCTAGCCCCACCCCTGCACCACTCATTTCCTCAAGAGAAATAATCACAGCAGGCAGAGGTAAGGTACATGAACATGTCGTCTTCTCCACAACCACGTTAATCAAATATGGGAGAAACTGGGGAGGTATTTGCATTCAGAGAATTCACCAAAGCCACCATACAATAGTTTAACTTGACCTGGGGAGATGTGGACATTACTCTTTCCAACTGTGGCACCATTGATGAGAAACATTGCTTTGGGGACTTAGACCAAAAATGGGATGATGAATTGGTGGCCATAGATTCCACCCTTCCTCCTGGTGCTATGGCAGATCTGCTCACAGACCCTGAATGGGACTATGATGATCAGTGGCACTGCCAATGCCAGAATCACTTCCTCAAGTGCATAGTGGTTGGCATTGAGCAAGGGATAAAAAAACCAAGTACACTGAAAAACTGAGGAGGTCACCCAGAAACTGGAAGAAAATCTAGCTGTCTTCCACAGCAAGTGAGTGGACTGATGAGAAAATACACCAACCTGGATCCAGAGTTGCTGGAGGAAATCACATTGCTTAATATGCATTTCATCAACCAGGCTGCCCCAGACATCAGGCAGAAGCTGCAGAAACAGTATATGGGTTCCTAAACTCCATCAACACAATTTATGGACATGGCCTTCAAGGTTTTTAATAACCATGATATAGCAGCAGCAGAGAAGGAAAAAGGAGATCAGGCAAAGTTCAAGAAACAAGCCTTACTCTTTGCAGAACAGGAGGATCTAATCACAACTGCAATTGGTTCCAACTACAGTTGCCCAGAAGGCAACCCATGCTTTAGGTATAGAAAGACAGGCCACCAGGCAAAATCTTGCACAAGACCAGCCATGTTCCATGATTCATGCATTCTCCCCTGTGGACAATGCCTTACATGCAGAGAGATATGGCACTGGAAGAGGGGGTGCCCTTCCACTGAGGCACCCAGAACTGTGGTGGCTTTCAGGGAAAGGGGCCACTAGCCAGGATTCAGAATGATGGGACCCAGGGTTCCAACCCCATACTCGTCTTACTGTCACTCCACAGGAACCATGGGTTAGCCTTACCATTGAAAAAAAAACTATTTAATTTTTAGTGGGCACGGGAGCAAATTATTCTGTCCTAACAGAACATGAGAGGAACACCTGGAAATACCCCCATTGGGTCACAGACATTGAATGACAGGAATGAGATTGCTAAGAAACACACCCTTTGCCATACATGATAGGAGATGTGGCCTTTTCCTACTCATTCCTAATATTCCTAGAATGCCCTGTCCCTGTTCTCAGATGTGACATTTTAACTCCCATTGAGGCAACAATTTTGTGGGCTATGCCAGTCTTGCTTATGTTGGCCACCAAAAGAGGTTTGCATCCGCCACACCATATCCCACCACAAGTCTAGAATTGTGGATTTCCCTTAGATTGGGACACCTCCACACCCAGGAGAGCTGTGACTGCCACATCTGTCAAAATTGTCCTGAAGGACACCACGAGGTTTCCACAGGTTCAGCAAAACCCCCTATTGGAGGATGGAAGAAAGGGTGTTAGCCCACTGATAAGAAACTTCTTGAATCATGGACTTCTAGTCATTTGCAATTCATCCTGTACATCCTTGTTTTACTAGTCAAAAAATCTAATGGGTAGTCCTATCTTGTCTAGGACCTATGGGCAATCAATGAAGCAGTAGTCACAATCCATTCAATTGTATCAAACCCTTATAGTCTTCTGGCCCAAATCCCAACACACACCACTCATTTCTCAGTTCCTGACCTAAGAGATGCCTTCTTCTGCATCCCCTTGGACCCCAGTTCCAACTTTCTCTTTGCCTTCAAGTGGGCCTTCCTGAAGGAACCCACTTCAACTCAGCTGACATGGACAGTCTTTCCTCAAGGATTCTGGGACTGTCCCAAATTCTTTAGAGTAGTGGTATTAAATGACTTAAGTGAGAGAACCTTAAACAAAAGCACTCTCATTCAGTATGTGGATGAGCCATTGATCTGCAGCCCATCTAGCTTGGACTCTCTAGTTGACACCCGGCATGCCTTATCTTTCCTAGGAAAAAGGGGATATCAAATATCACCCCCAAGGGCCCAAATCTGTCAATAGCAGGTCCAATATCTGGAGCACATTCAGACCTGGATAAATGAGCCTTGTCCCCCAGCTGAAAGGGAGGAACCTTGGTAATTCCTGAGTCAACAAACAAGGAGCAAGTGAGACAATTTTTGAGAATTGTGGGATACTGCTAAATTTGGGTCCTCAATTTGGCCTTATTGCTAAACCAGTATATGAAGCAACTCATGGACCAGAAAGTGACCCACTGACATGGGCGATGGACAAGAGGTAGACTTCAACAGGCTAAAGACCTTGCTAGCCCTCCACAAGCCTTTCCTTCTTTACATAGATGAGTGGCTGGCATGGGTTTGCACTTAGGGTACTTGTTCAGAAACTTGGTCCTGACCCAAGACCCAGTACTTTTTCTCTAAGCAACTGGACCAGTTGCAAGAGGTTGGTGGCAGCTTCTGCCACCTTGGTGACAGAAGCCTCCAAATTGACTCTAGGACAACTGCTGGTAGCCCTTACACCACACCATGCCCACTGCATCTTGGATTCCACTGGCCACCATTGGATGTCCCCCAGGCAACTCACTTAATATCAAACCCAGCTCTTGGATATTCCAGGTCTCACCTTCAAATCTTACTCTTCCATAAACCCTGCTACCTTTCTCCCAATAATGAATGGAGAACCTATGCATGAATGCTTGGAAGTTCTGGAAACCCAAGCACCATCATTCCAATTCTACCTTTCCAATAGACAAGACCTTTTTACCAATTTCTCCAGCTCCATCAACACTGAAGGCAAGAATGTGGCAGGATACATTAGTCTCCTCCTTCTCCATCTTGGAAGGCAGGCCTCTCTCAACCAACACTTTGGTACAAAAGGCAGAAATCATTGTCCTAAATAAGGCTCTGGAGCTTTTTTTTTTTTTTTTAAAGATTTATTTATTTATTTAATTCCCCCCCCCCCCTCCCCTGGTTGTCTGTTCTTGGTGTCTATTTGCCGCATCTTGTTTCTTTGTCCGCTTCTGTTGTCGTCAGCAGCACGGGAAGTGTGGGCGGCGCCATTCCTGGGCAGGCTGCTCTTTCTTTTCACGCTGGGCGGCTTTCCTCACCGGGCGCACTCCTTGCGCACGTGGGGGACACCCTTGCGTGGCATGGCACTCCTTGCGCGCATCAGCGCTGCTCATGGCTAGCTCCACACGGGACAAGGAGGCCCGGGGTTTGAACCACGGACCTCCCATATGGTAGACGGACGCCCTAACCACTGGGCCAAAGTCCGTTTCGTGGCTCTGGAGCTTTTGAAGAACTAATGGGTCAACATATACACTGACTCCAAATATGTCTTTCACATAACTCATGCACATGGGACCACCTGGGAGGAAAGGGGACTTTTAACCTCCTAAATTCCAGTGAAGCACCACCGAGAGATATTAAACTTCCTTGAGACCCTTGCCCAACCCTCAGCAGTTTCTATCATCCACTGCCTGGAAAACCCAATGTCAAAACACCCCATAGGCCAAGGGTAATGCAAGGACAGATAGGGTGGCTCAGGTGATAGTTATCAAAGTCTTGCACTCCCACACTTCCTCCTCTTTGACTATCTTGTACATCCCTCCAATTTCTCTGACCTACATTGAGGAAGGTCTAACTAAGGCAAAGTTAGGGGCTATGAAGGCCACTAGGGATGGCTGGTGCTCCCTACAGGTCACCTATTAGTCCCTGCCTTGATGGTATGGAAGCTTATTTGGAGATTCCACCAAAGTACCCACTTGGGAAAGGATGCTTTATTTGATGTATTGCCTCCCATCTTCACTGGCAAACACTTCCATTCCACTATGGAACAGGTTCCTCAGCCTGCCAAATTTGTACCAGGACCAATAGCAATACCCTGCCCCCACCTGTCCTACTCATCACCACAGAGAGGCACAGGCAGGTGCCTGGGAAAGACTGGCAAATGGACTTTATTCATATGCTCATATTAGAGGGATTTTCCCTACCTCGTCCTGATAGGTACCTTCACAGGATGGATAGAGATTTGTCCTTGTTGCTCTGAGAAGGCTGCTGAAGTAGTGAAGTGGCTATTAATAGAGATTAGCCTGCATTTTGGACTCCCCAAGTTACTTCAACATGACAAGGGGCCAGAATTTACAGCACTCATCACCCAACACATCACTAAAGAATTAGGAATAAAATACTCAATATATAGTACATGGCACCCACAATTTTCAGGAAAAGCTGAGCGTATGAACAAAACTATTAAAACCTATCAAAGTTATGTTAAGAACTGATGATAGACTCAATAAAGTCTCTTCCTCTCTGCCTTCTTTGCATTAGGATCGCCCAGAGGAAAGATATTCACATGAGCCCTTTTAACCTCCTCTACGGATGGTCCTGCCTATCCACAGAACCTTTCCTTCACTCAGAGATTACTAACCTCTCTCACTTTGCTTCACAGGTCTTCTCCACACCGCAGGAAATTCAGGACTATATGAACTCTTCCCTTCCAGCCCCAGGACAGGAGGCAGCTAAAGAATACCAACAAGGTGATCTTGTCTACTTGAAATCCTTCAAGAAAGGGGTGGAGAACACCCTTGAACTGGTTTGGAAGGGTCCTCACATGGTCACTCTCAAGTACTCCAACTGCTGTAAAACTGGATTCTTTCCCTTCCTTGGTTCACATCGCCCATGTCAAACTCTTTATTGTTACAGGCCCTGCTGCTGAAATTCCAGAGGCCCCCACCTATTCCCACAAGCCCATTGAAGATCATAAGTTCTTGTTCCATAAAGTGTTCACTTCATGTTGAAGACCCCAACTTCCTTCTTGCCAGGCCTTTCTGCAAAGTATTTTTTAGTGTTCCTCTTGTATATTTTTCTCTTTCTCTGCATGCATTTATGTTTTGCTTCTCTTGCTCCTGTCTCTTCTTGTTGGGAATGACTTTTGGAGTCATTCTACATTCTCACCTATTCTCCTCAGTTGCTGAAGAGCCATTACCCTCTACAACTTCTCTTCCTGCTGGCTCTGTACAGACCAGGAGCAAAACCTTGTTCCCTAACCCTCACACTCATCTCTGTGAGTAAACCAACTAATGGATGTAACAGGGGTCCTCCTAGTTAAAAGGAGAGGGGGAGTATACACCATAGGAAAAATAATTGACTGCTTCAAGCCAGACACCTCTTCCTTTCTGGTGTTGCAGCATAGCCAGGAGTTCTGAATGGCAGAAAAACCCAAATGGCACTCAGAGAGGTGGAGGAACAGATTTATTATGTGTGGGCCCAGAGGAGAGTCAATCTCCAAATTCTAAGCCTCATTTTTCAGTTTTCATAGGTTTATATAGGATTTTAAGTGGGATCAGCATAAATTTTGCTCATTGGCTAACACGTTGCTAGGCGAAATTTTGTTAAGTGAGGTTATAGAAACAGAAGGCAGGTGCAAGGTCATGCTTTCGTGGTCTGATTTACAGAAGCAGGGGGCATGAGTGGTTTGTTAGATTACAGAAGCAAGGGACAAGAGTCATTCATTTAATATTCTCCTGCAAAGCCATGTCCTCATGGGCTGATTTACAGAAGCAGGGCAGAAGTGGCTTGTTAGATATTTTTTCTGCAAGGTTATGTTTTTTATTTCTCAACACTGGGGCTGAGGGGAGGTTGGCAAACATATGCTCCTCCCAACCTGCAGGCATACAGTCAAAGCTAGAGAAAGCCAACATCCAATACAGCACAAGAAACCTTAGCTTCTTATTTACTGACTCCCTATACACTGAACTCAACTCCTCTTGTACCATATTCCCTATTTTTTTCCTCCTATAATGGGACAGGCACCCAGGTGAGCTTCTCAAACACCTGCATACACACCATCCAAATCTCTAAACAACTACCTAAGCCTGTATTTGGGGATGGCTTGTGAGCCCATCAAGTAGTCCTAGCTACCAACAAATGGGATAACTTAATCCTACAAGGTAATACTAACACCAGCTGGGCAATTTGCTTGGGCAGGCCTGATAGCCAATATTTAAACAAATATCACCTCATCAGTACCACTTAAACCCAGAATACTCACTACAAGGTCCATGTTAAAAGCACAGCGGTAGCCTGATACCACATCAGGGGTTACCTTTGGTCTGAAATGGACAATAATACTGCTGTCCCTAACCCTATTAAGGGGTTCCTCCTTTCCCAGTCTGAAATTCAGGTAAACATATACACCATCATTAGTGGTAGGACTGGTGGTAATAGGGGTAGCTAGAACTTGAGGTAACCAATTTTTTCTTCTCACCTTCCCTATTAATTCTGGGTTCTTCTTTATTTGTGGTGGGTCTGCTTACTCCACTCTCCCTTCATCATGGTCAGGCACCTGTGCTCCCAGCCTCCTCATCCCTGTGATGAGGATCATGAATGGCACTATCCCATTCCAGCTTCCACTCTGGGTTGTGAAGACTGCAAGAGCAAGATGGGCCTTACCCCTTTCTCTCTGTTAGCCACAGCAGGAATACTCACAGGGAGAAGCATGGGAACCACCAAATTAGGCATTGCCACTGATGCTCTCACAAAGCTCTCAGCCAGAAGAGAGCTTAATTCAGGGTCAGGAGGAGCTGGAGACCCAACATCAATCTCTGGCACTTGTCATCCTCCACAACAAAAAGACCCTAGATACACTCTTGGCAGCACAGGGAGGCACCTGTGCATTCCTGGGAGAGGAATGCTGTTTTTATGTTAACAGGTCAGGGAAAATCCAGAACATAATGCAAGAAGTGAAGCAAGATGCTGAAAAGTAGAAGCATGAGGACAATTCCAACTCTTTTCTCCAGAGATGGATCCTACCTGTCCTCCTCTCACTTGCGGCTCACCTAATAATCATCCTGCCCCTTTTCTTCTTCAGCCAACCTCATTGCAACTCTCTCACCAAGCTCATCCCTTCCTGATTGTAGGCCCTTATATCTCATTTTGTACTCCAACCTGCCCTGGGGAATTGGATCAGGCTGTTAGATCTTTTGTTTGACCCTTTGCTCCAGAACTTCCCACTATGCCCCATACAGCAGGAAGTAGCCAGACTCAGAAACTGTACCTCATCTCTCTCATAAGAGAAAAAGGGAGCAATGAAGGAACAGGTTGATATCCAAAGTGTGACCCCCAAGCAGAGGGATCCTGTGCCAACCAATAGGACAAGGAATCCTGAGTCAACCAATAAGATAAGAGATTTTTTAATCAATAAGATCCCTTACCAAAATTAATAATCAACAAATCAATACCTCTCAGTTAGCATACCTCATTAACAGGAAATGCTAATCTGGTCTCCAATTCCTAATGCCTTTGTTAGATGAACACCTAGCCAACCTGCAGCACCAAGCTGTTTGCTTTCATCTTTGCCCTGGGGGTGCTTCCACCAACATCTCGGCCTGGCTTGAACTGTAACACTGAAGGCACTTTGATCACTGCCCCAACCAAGTTCAAACCACAACAGTGAGCTATAATCAAATAAATATTTGACTGTATTGAGTTTGCTTTTCCTCATTCTGAAGTCTGAAACAAAGAATAAAAGCGGCAATATCATGAGACATTCAAAAAAACACACTGATGAGACAAACTTCATAACAAATCTCAACAATGACAGAGATGCTTGAACTGTCAGGGGATTTAAAATAACTATAGTTATTATAGTAAAGGTTCCAACAGAAAAGGTGAACTTCATGTAATATTAGAGAGATAACATAAGCAGAGAAGAGGAAAGTATAAAAAAGAGTGAAATGTAAATGTTAGAAATATAAAACACAGTAAAACATAGAAAAAGTCTTTGATAGGCATATCAATAGTTCCATATATACAGGAATAAGTGAACCTGGAAGTAATTTAGAAGAAATTACTCAAACTGCAATGCAAGGAGAAAAATTGTGGAGGAAATAACAACAGAGCATCCAAGAATTGTGGGACAATATCAAATAGCCTACTGTACAGGTAATTAAACTCTCAGAAGAAAATGAGACAGAAAACAAGGCAGAAGAAATGCATGAAGAAATAATTGTTGAGAATTTTACAAAATTTATGACACACCAAACCACAGGAGATAAAAAAAATCTAGTTATATCATGTTCAAATTGCTGAAAACCAAAGACAATGAGAAATCTTAAAGGAAGTCAGAAAAAAAAAGGACACACATTAGCTACAGAAAAACAAGGGTAAGAATTGCAGCAGTCTTCTTGTCAGAAACCATGTAAGCAAGCAGACTTTTGACATCATTAAAGGGTTGAAAGAATATAACCATAAAATCTATATTTCCATAACTCTCAAAAATGAATAAAAAGCTTTCTCATGCAAAAAAGGAAAAAAAAAAAAACCTGAGAGAATTAAATGCCAGTAGAACAATTTTACAAGAAATATTAAAGAAAATTCTTCAGGCAGAAAGAATATGACATAGGTCAGAAATTTGGATTGACACAAAGAAATGAAGAGTACTGGAACTAGAATAAATTATTGTAAAATAAAATTATATTTTTATTATGTTAATTGTTTTAAAAGATAAATTACTGTTTAAAACAAAAAGAGAAATAATGCAATACTGTGTTTTTAGCATATGTAAATGTAATAGAACTTTGATTTAAATAATCGTCTTAGAAACTTTGACATATGGAGTTTTTATCCAAACTGCTGAACATAAAAAATGATTAATAATTTCCTTAAACTCTCAAGGATGTTATTATGCAAGAAGCAAGTTGTCATAGCAGCTGACAGACTAAAACAGTTTTTGGCATGGAGCACTGATGTGGGCTATGGGTGGAAGGCTCTGTGTCTCTTCAGAGATAACTAAGTTGTTTGACTTGTGGGTGTGGAACGGTAAGAGGCTGCAGTCCTTAGGGACAGTGACAGCAGGCTCCAGTCCCAGGAAATGTTTAACAATGCAAGGGCTATAAACTTTAAGTATTTAGGGGAAATGCAAAAACCAAGGCTTATCTAGAATGTCTGGAGTCCTTGCTAAAAGCTTACCTAAGATGTGGAAGAGATATATGCTAATTGAAGCCTATTGAGAACTGAAACAAAGGGACCATTTGGCCTTTCCTCTCTGTATAAAAGTCGTTTGAAAATCTTGTTCGGGGCTCGGGATTCAAACTGAAAGCTCCCGAGTCCGGCCGGCCGTCAATAAACCATTTTTCCTTCTCAAAATCATTCCTGAGTCCTGGCCTCTCTATACTCAAATAATTGAACTTCTCTTAAACTCCACAACAGCACCAATAAGGTTTTTGCAAAATTTGTATGAACAGAAGCAATATCTAAAAGGGAAAAATTGAAGGAAGTATAATTCCAGGACAGAACCATGGAAGCTGAGGTATGAACTTAAGAGCTCTGTTAGAGCCAGAAGGATTGCTCCACTCACATATGTGGAAAGGGCATGTCCACCCCTGGACTTCGAGGGTAAAGACTTTGGTGCCATTGTTCAGAAAGAGTGCCGCCACCATAATGTTCCATGATGATAGGGCCTGTGCCCCAGCTTTAGTGGAGAGCCTGGGCTCCATTATTATGCTCAAATAGGTAGGGCCTACAACTCTGCAAAACTTTAGGAAGGGTGTGGCTGCCATTCCATCAGGCCTACAGTGATGTGGGCTATGGGTGGAAGGCTCTTTGTCTCTTCAGAGATAACTAAGTTGTTTGACTTGTGGGTGTGAAACGGTAAGAGGCTGCAGTCCTGCTCTTAGGGACCAGCAGGCTCCAGTCCCAGGAAATGTTTAACAAAGCAAGGGCTATAAACTTTAAGTATTTAGGGGAAATGCAAAAACCAAGGCTTATCTAAAATGTCTGGAGTCCTTGCTAAAAGCTTACCTAAGATGTGGAAGAGATATATGCTAATTGAAGCCTATTGAGAACTGAAACAAAGGGACCATTTGGCCTTTCCTCTCTGTATAAAAGACGTTTGAAAATCTTGTTCCGGGCTCGGGATTCAAACAGAAAGCTCCCGAGTCCGGCCGGCCGTCAATAAACCATTTTTCCTTCTCAAAATCATTCCTGAGTCCTGGCCTCTCTATACTCAAATAATTGAACTTCTCTTAAATTCCACAACAACAGGACAAAACATTCATCCATAGATGACACTCAGGCCTCAGGCCTTGAAATCCTAGGAAGTTTACTCTGCTCGTTGTAGAATTGTTTGGGACTCATGGTCCCTGTTTTCTTTCCAATTTCTCCTTTCTCTAATGGAAATTATGTTATGCCTTATCTTATGCCTGTCCCTCCACTTTACATTGGTAGCAGATAACTTGTTTTGTTTTCCAAATTTCACAGATGAATCAGATAAAGGAATTTTACCCCAGGTTATCACACCCAGAACTGCTTTGATGAGATTTTCTACTTAGCATCAGCATTGTTCCTGAAAGACTTAAGGCTTTTTGGATGTTGTGACAGAAAGAATGGATTTTGTGTGTATAAAGAACATGTCTTTTGGGGGCCCAGAGGGCAGACTGTTGTTGATAGAACCATGTCCCTTACCCAAGACATGTTCAGACCCTGGTCTTATGCATGTGAACGCATTTATAAATAGGATCTTTGAAATTATTGTTAATGTGTGCCCAAAATGAATATGGGTAGACTTTATACAATATGTTTGAAGTCCTTAGAAGCTAAGGAAATTGGACATAGAGCGAGAAACCTGGGTTAAGTAGGAAGCTAGAAATCAACAAAACCCAGGAGGGAAAGAAGATTGTCATGCAAAAGTCAAGGAACCCCAAGGACTGCCAGCAGTCAGCCCTAGAGCACCACAGTCTTAAGGGAGAAAGCATCACCATGTTGATGCCTCAGTTTGAATTTTCCTAGCCTCTGAAACCCTGAATCAAAAAATTCCCATTTTTAAGCCAATCCATTGTATGGTATCCATTTAGTAGATAGGAAATAAATACACTTGGGTAACTAATACTATTTTAAATGCATAGGCTATAAATTTAATTCATTATATGGAATGGATTTCCATGATTGCCGCTTCTGGAAAGATGATAGAGAAAGTCTGCCAGATAACACATCTTGACAATGGTTTGCTGAATCATAGACTGCTTGTATTTCTGTACAGAGTAGATAATTGCAAATTGCTGTTCATTGTAGATTTACCAACATAATCTCCCTCTGGGAGTTACTCCCTTCCCATAATACATTGTTTTTTCAATTCTCAAAGTAGTTATTCAATTTAGCATATTTAATTTGTGTATTTGAAGTCCTTCTTATATCAATATATAATATATCACTATCAATATATAAGGTTATATCAATAACCTGATCATAGCTTTTGAAAAATTGCCCATTTATTTATTGGGATATCTGCATACAGAATATTAATATTAGTACTTTATTTCCATTCAATTATCTGTAATTATAAGATTATTTAATATTATCAATATTTTCCAACAAGTTCATGCTCTTTCATCTTACTTAAGGATATCTTCTTTATTTATTTTTTTTTATTTTTATTTTTTTTAATTTTTTTTTTTTATTGACTTTGTAATAATATTACATTAAAAATATATATGTGAGAGGTCCCATTCAACCCCACAAGGATATCTTCTTTAAAAGTAATCTCATCTTTTCATTGAAAAGCTTTACAATTTTCCATTATACATTTAAGCTACTTTGAACATAATCAGTTTCCATTCATGCATAATTCAATCCCTTTACATTTATTTGTTTGCCTTTCTCTGCATCAGTAGACACAGAATTTACTGCTGTGACTTTTTAATTGTGTTGGTATTCTATTAATATTTGGACAATTAAGCAAATGAAAATGCACTCTTCTCACATACTTTTAAAGCAGGAGTTCTTTTATAAATTAGGTTATGCTGATTAAATAAGTTCAAATAAGTTTAGGGAAGTAGAATTGAGGTAGAGGCAAGTTTCTTGTGGCATTTGGTTAGTATTATTGGCAGGCAAGACCATGGAAATGGTAGGTTTTCCCACAACAGAATTCTAGTTTCCATCCTCTAGTTTTGGGGTACCAATAGATTTTTTATCTTGTAACCTGATTTACTTCACACCTGCAATGCTCATTCTTCAGCTTCCTAGCTATCCTGAGGCAGTTGTCGTGGTGAAGATAATGGAAACTCCTTTTTAACATAATGCCGGTGCTAGCCTCCCAGCTTAAGCTCTTCTGGTGGGAAAACTGTATTCTTCTGAGAGTAATTCCAGGAAGGCTTCCTGGTTCTTGATCAGCTAGTCTGTCTATCATTTTCATAAACAACTAATTCCCTTTTTAAAATCATTTTAACTAAAAATAACGTAGTGGTTTTTATTACCTGCACCAAACCATATTGAAACAACATTAAATCATATCTGCTGCAAATAATTTGAACTTCTCTAGAAATAGTTGTAGAGATTATTGGCTCTATGCTCTTCCTTATTTGAATATTTTAAGATTAGAATCCATTAAGAAATCCTGTTGGGCTTTTCTTGCAATTTCATTAAATATATAGATTAATTTATGAAATATTGATACTTTTAGTGTTTGGTAATTCTTATCATTAAATAATGGAGTACTATCCTACTTATTCTGATATCCTTTTATGATATTCACAAAAAAAACTAGATTTTCTTGGTAAGGTCTTACATATTGTTGATAAATATATTACTTTGTTGTTGTGAATATGATCTCTTAGTTATTACTCTATAGAGACTTCTAAATTTATGTTTATTTTGTAACGAACTCACTGAATTCTCTTATTAGTCATAAATATATTCTGAAGATTGTCTTAGATATTCTTTGGAGCCAAACATATGATGAGTTAATTAATACTATATATGTATATATAGTATGAATATATATATATATTTATATATATATATATTTCCTAATTCTTGTATCTCTATCTTCACATTTTGTTTTATTGTATTATTTAGAACCTCCAGCTCAATAATGGATTCAATCAGTGATATTTGATAATATAATCTTCTTTTCATAATTAGTAAAAGGTTTCTATAGTTTCACCATGAAATAGTACATTTATTTTTTGATAATTATCACTAGTTTAAGGGATTCCCTTTCTGCCTTAGTTTCCTAGGCTGCTCAAACAAATTCCATGCAGTGTTTCAGCTTAAATAATGGGAATTTATTTGCTCATGGTTTTCAGAATAAAATCATGTCCATATCAAGGCATTATCAAGGAGAGACTTTCTCTCTGAAGAGTGTGGTATTCTGGGGTTGGCTGCTGGTGATCCTTGGTCCTTAGCTTGTTACATGCCAAGGCATATGGCAGCATCTCCTGATCTCTCCCATGTCTTCTGGTTCCCATTCATGTTTAGCTTCTGGCTGCTCCCTCTGGTTTGCTCTTCCGTTAGCTGAATTTCATTCTGCTCATAAAGGACTCCAGTACTGTGATTAAGATCCAACTTGATTGGGGTGAGCCATGCCTTAAATGAAGTAACCTTAATAAAAGGTCTTACTTACTTACAATGGGTTCATACAGAAAGAATAAATTAGATTTAAGAACATGTTTTTCTGGGGTACATGCAGCTTCAAAGCAACACACCTTCTATTCCTTGTTGGATCAGGTTTAAAAAAAAATTTAGTGCTATCTCTTGACAAATTAATTTTCTGGATCATAAGAGATGACAAAATATGTTTACTTCATTATTATGTTAATTTAATATAATAATTGTCCCAATGTTGAAATACTTGGACATTTTGGGATAATACTACTTTCTTACTTTTCATATTAAGTTACTCCTTGGATAATTTTTTGTGAAGATCTATGTTTTAGTTTGTTAAATCTGCCAAAACAATACACCAGAAATGGGTTGGTTTTACCATGGGGATTTATTACCTTTAAACCAACAGTTCTGACCAAGGCTAAGGAAAAAATCCAAATCAATGCATTAGGTAAAACTATTGACCTGAAGAGAAGGCTGTCAGCAATCTTGTCACATGGCATGGGGACACAATGGTGGTGTCTGATGTCTTTCCTTTCTCCTCTGGACCTTGTTACTTTCAGCTTCTGGCTTCCTCCAATTTTTGTCTCTGCTCCTGTGACATTTTCTCTTCCTGATTCTCTAGATTTCAGTTTCTGGCTTCCTGGAATTTCTCTCTCAGCATCTTGGGTTTTCTCTCTTTCTCTGCAGGCTCCTCTCTCTTTGTTCATCGACTTATAAAAGACTCCAATAAGAAGATTAAAATCCACACTTGGTCACTTCTCACTGAAGTAGTCTAATCAAAGAGTTCCACCTACAATAGTTTCACGCCCACAAGAATGGACCACTTTCAAGAATAGGATTTTCTGTGGGGCATACAGTCTCAAACTACCACAATTGATATGCTTTATTCATAAATTGGTAATTAATGCATGATTTATAGACATCTTTAGACAACCATAATGCTTAATCTCCCTACATAACTTATCTTACTCTAGAACATTATACAGCTTCACAGTTGGCATTTGAAGGGCTAGAGAAGGAAGTTTATCCTGTAGGAATAATTGAACTGGTAAATGTTTTCAAAGCCAGACCCCAGCAATCTCTGTCAAGTCTTCAAACTCTGTCAAGGAAACAAGGCTGCCATTTAAAAAATAAGATAGAAGGCTAATTCCAGAGTCACATCCAACTGAGGACAGATTAAAAAGAATATAATGCACAGTTAGCATGTCAGTAAATGCAGTATACTTATACCCAAATAAACCCTATACCTATTTTCTAGATAACTCCAAATATGTTGGTATGTAAAAAAAAAAAAAAAAAAAAAAAAGCAAGTTCTATGATTCCAGTTTCCAGTTCACTGGTTTAGGTAAAAATATGCTTATATTTTATTTAAATTGTTAAGAGGGAAGAAAGAACAACAACAAAAAAGAATGAGTTTCTTGTAGTCTGAAGCTGTAAGTATGCCCAGAAATCATGTTTTTGAATTTAATCCTTCCCTGTTTGTGTGAACTCATTGCAAATAGGACATTTTGATGAAGATACTTCAGTTAAGGTGTGACCTATCTCAATCACTTAGTCATGATGGCTCTTAATCCTGTTATCAGATTCCTTTATAAGAGAATGAAATTCAGACAAAGAGAAGGAGAAAGCCACAGTAAGCAAGAAGCTGAAACATAACCTGAAAGAGAAAGAAGAGACCAGCTGACATTACCATATGCTTTGCCAGGTGATAAGCTAAGGGCTGAGTGTCACCAGCAGTCATCCCCAGAACAACAGTCTTCAGGGAGAAGCATCACCTCAGTGATGCCTTGATTTGGGTATTTTCCCTTCCTCAAAACCTTGATTGAATAAAATCCCATTGTTTAAGCAGAACCATTTCATGGTATTTGGAAGATAAAATAGAGCCTAAAAAACTAAAGCAGAGTAGTTTTGTGAATACCATCAATGATTTCTGATTCTAAAATTAAAAATGAATTCCAATTACTTTGATGTTTTAAAGATCAAAGTTGTTCCAAAATAGGTATTCTGTATTTATTGAACAATTTTACAAAAAAATTCCGGTAACATTTGATAAATGATAAATATTTTTAAACATCTAATGTTCCTGGGAACTAAGTGAAGTTTGATATTATTTATGTGTTACAAAAAAAGATATTGATTATGTTTGTAAACTGCTCTGTTTCTCTGGGCATAATAACCATTGATTGCATTAAATTCAAATGTTTTATGTTTACTTGATTAAATCAAGATTAGGGCTTTGATTTCACCATGTCATTATGTCATAACTCAGTGTTGACTCCCTGTACCACTGTGGGCTATATAAATGAACATTCACTTAAGAAGATGCACAGAAGAAGAGAGAGAGAACCTTGTCAATTTTGATCCTGGAATCCCTAGAGAAAGCTGAGTCATTTGCCTAATAGTTCATAGATGAAGAGACCAGAGACCTGAGCAATACATAAGGCCCAGAAAGAAATGAACCCCCACCTACAGCTAAGGTCCAGAAGAAGCTGAAGCCGCAGAGCCTTAAAAGGAAGAGGATGGTTAGAACGCTTGGAGAGATCAGCAACTATCTTGTTTCAATATGTGGCAAAAGACTTTTGTGAGGCAGTGTCTCTTGTGGTACCTTGAGTTGGACTCTTTAGGGCCTTGTAACCATAAGCTTTTACCCCCCCAAAAAACCCTTTATAAAAGCCAACAGGTTTTTGATATTTTGCATCAGGACCCCTTTTTGACTAATACAGAATATGGTGCCAGGAGTATGGGGTTGAGTTTATATGATTATCAAAAATGCTGGAATGGTTTTATAAATGGGAAAGGGGTATTTTTTGGAGGAATTGTGAGATATTTGATAGAAAAGGCCTCCATTGCTTTGAAAATACTGTTGGTAGGAATATGGATGCAAAGAGACTTTTGATAAGGCCTTAGAAGGAAATGGTAAAACTATTATTGGAAACAAGAGAAAAGGTGATCCATGTTAACAAGTAAAAAAGAACTTAGCAAGATTGACTCCTGATGTTGTAGGGAAGGCAGAATTTGAAAATGACAAGACTGGACATTTAGCTGAAGAGCTTTCCAAAGAAAATTTGTAGAATGCAGTCTTGCTTCTCCTTGTAGCTTATAGTAACATGCTAGATGATAGAAATAAGCTGAGAACTGAATAGTTAGGCACAAAGAAAATCAGAAACTGCATCAGGAAATTTCAAGTCTGTGGAAAACAAGCCCCCAGATGATAGTGTCTTATTGGAGGAATTAACTAAACTTGGAACTTGCAAGTCAGGATTGAAAATGCAATTATCCAGGAAAGATTTGTGAAAGTCTTACTGTCTGATGGCTTTGACACCTGCTTCCTACATACTAAACCAACAAGTGTTTTTCAACAGATGTATGACCAAAACCACTGTCAGTCTGGACTGAGGGACATGGAGGGGAGAAATGGAAGGGGAAACAGCTTAAGAGGAAAGCCATGGAAACTGAGGTCTGAAATTAAGACATCTCCTTGGGCCAAGAGAGAATTCCTACACATTTGTACAGAAAAGGCCAGTTTGTCCAGGCATTTGAAGAAGGTGGATGTTTCAGTCCACTGTTCAGGGAGAGTTTTACCACCCCAGGCTACAGAGAAGGTGGAGCACATTTCTCAATTGCTGGAGAGAGTGAGGTTGCCATGCCCGAGGTCAGAGAGGGGTAGACCTGATCCCCATGTATTTGGGAAAGCCAGGTCACCAACTCACCTTTCTGTGAAGGTTGGGCCTGAATGCCCGTAAGAGAGAATGTTGCTGCTACCTCACTTTACTAAGAGGTCTGTGACTGCAGCCCAGATATTGGGGAAAGAGTTACCATCACCCCAATGTTCTTGGAGGGTAAGGTCTGGAGCTTGGTTGCCACCCAGATGCTTGATGAAGGTAGAACCAAGAAAACAGCACTTGTGCAAGCCTATAGAAAGGGTGGGCCCCCAAGAGGCCCCAAAGATAGGAAGAAGCCATCATCTTAAGAATGACTCTCAGAATTTGAAATCTAATGGAGTATATCTTGCAAGTTTTCAGAACATTTGGGGACCAGTGATTCATATTTCTCTCCCAAATTCTCTTTATGTTAATGCAAATGTTTATTTTATGTCTGTCCCTTTGTATATTGGAAGCACATAAATTGTTTTGTAAGTTTCACATGTCTACAGACAGAGGGGACTTTGCACCAAGACAAACTGTATTTCTATAACTAATTCATTGTGATGTGATTCTGAACTTAGCATTGTTACTGAAGTAAGTTTTGTTTTGTTTTTTTTCCCAATACTGTAATTTCTATTTTGGAATTCAGAGGGTATAGTGTAGAATTTATATATTCCAAAAAAAGATATTAATTGTGTTTGTAAACTGGTCTGTTCCTCTGGGTGTGATACACTTTGATTTTATTAAATTCAAAGGTTTTGTGTTTACTTGGTTATATCAAGATTAAGACTTTGATTCAACTACATCAGTAAGGCATGACTAAGGTTTGAGTCCTTGCCCCCTTGATGCGATACATAAACAGACCTTCACTAAAGAAGACACACAGAAGAAGACATATAGAAGAAG